>NW_024039019.1:462500-595000 GCF_016077235.1 Cyprinodon tularosa
TGTCCGCTAAACCCATTTGCAAAGGGACAGATAAAACCTTTTAATTGAACCAAACATTACCTGCTACATACCTGACCCATTAACCATTTAAATGAACTATTCTCATGAATTCTATATGAAATGAATTACATACTAGTATATAATTAAACTGCACTTACAATATTCACCACTGTTTGTCGCCATTTTCCTTTGTCCTCCGAGCTCGCAATGAATCACGGGATACTCTAGGCTATGGAGGATACAGCAGTCCTGTCCTTCAAACAAGGTGAAAAAAAAGGGCTGCATTTGTTGGTCATATACCAATGAGTCTGACAATTCGAACAAGCCACGGCGACGCACTAAGATGCAATCGGCCGGCAAATCTGGCCTTTGGAGGACGCAGTCAAGACTCTAACACAGCAATTCACCTAAACACCAGGGGGAGTCAAGGTGAGGTTGGAGATAATGAGAGGAGTCGCTTTTCACACATCTTGTTTTGGTCTACAGACAGTGCTGAACAGCCCCACCTAATGGTGAAATTTGGCTTATCACTCCTTTAAATTTATTGCACACCTACATTTGTAATAATAATGCACCAGAAACGCAAACAGATATATAAATTGTTACAGCTTCAGGAGTCTGATTGACAAAAAACATCCTGTATGACTTAATTCAGTTTTGCGATCCCATTATTAAAAAAAAAAGTCCCCATTCTTTTGGGAATCGTGTGAGGTTCCTATCCCTGCTACAGTCCCTTGCAAAAGTGTTTATTAACCTTGAAATTATTCCAATTCTGTCATGTTACAGATATAAACTTCAGTGTGTTCTATCTGGATTATTAGTGTGACTGTAGGTCAGAGAGGCCAACCAAGAGGTTGCCATTCAGCCAAAATGACAAAAAGAGCATCCAATGGAAATGCAACCAATGAGCCTCGTTATTCTGAAGGAGTTGCACAGATCCGCAGCTCAGGGAGAGAAAGTTGACAGGACAACTACTATCCTGTTTCCAGTATCATGCATTATTTTCTAACGATGCGCACCCCATCATCACAGTAAAATGTTGTGTTGGTGGCATCAAGCTATAGACCTATTTTTCTCCATCAGGAAAAGGAAAACAGATCAGACTTGGAAGAAAGATGAAATAAACACAATAATGTGCAATGCTGCAAGAGACCCTGTTAAAATCTCACCTTCTACCAACACAGCAACTCTGAAATGTTCACTGTACTAGAATGGCTCAAAGTCAATAACTTGATTCAGTATTTTTGCAGGGAAGACTTAAATACATTATGTTCTTGTATCTATTCTGACAAACTTGGGTTATTTTAGGTAAATATTTCTGTCTGTAGATGAGCAAGGCAGGAAGATCTCAAATGCACTGAAGTTTGTGGCTGTATTGTGTCAAAATTGGAACAGTTCAAGCTTTATAAATACCTTAAGAAGGCACTGTAGATAAAACAAGCGGTGCTGTGAATTAAAACATTTAAGGTTTTGCTATACTTGATGGAAGATCATAATCTAAACAGTCTTGTGCATTTATATGGATTAAATGGCATAAAAATACTAAGTGTTTCCCTTTCTTTAGCTGTGGAGTGTCTTTATAGGTAAATGGGGGAAAAAATGGGGTTAGCAGCTACAGTTTTGGGTTCGTAGGAACCAGAAGTACCCGCAATAGGTGTAAACTTAAATGTAAATCAGATGTTCAAACATCTCGAGTCTAATTAAATTGTTAGTATTATGTGGTTTTAGTACAGTGTTGTGAAAAAGGAGAAGCTACATTTGCTCAGGCAGCAGAATAGACCGCCTCGTCTGAGTCGGGATCCCTGGTGCTGTCCTCGCTGACAGGGGAGCGGCAGCTCAAATCAGCAATCCCGGACTCCTGGTCGCTGCCGTTGGAGAGGTTAGAGTCCTGTGGAGCGAGGATCAGTGCACTGTCTGGGGCTTTGGGTGTGTGGGGGCTGCTGGTGAAGAAGCCGCCAGTGTAGTCTTGAGGAGTGTTGGCCATTGAAAGGTCCTTCCCAAAAGCCCAAGCTGTGGGGCTCTTAGCAAAGGTGGCTGCTGTGAAAGAATCGTTAACACCCTCCTCCTGCTCTTCCTCCTCCTTCTCCTCCAGTTGGGCTATTTTCTGTTAACAGGAAAAAAAAATAGCAAAACCATCTTTACATCCAGGAACCGGTTTGTTGGACATTTGGTTTTTTTATTGTCATTAAGAGCCACACCTGCTTGTGGGAATCCAGCTGTTCCTCCAGCTGCTGCGTCTCATCTCGGATTACCCTCAGGTAATCCTCCACAGACTGTCGGGGGTGCATCCCCCGGTCAAAGCGGTTGTATAACCCTCTCCAAAATCTATACAATACAGAGAAAAAAAAATAACAATCAGGTACCATGAAACCCAGATTTATAGATTTTTTTTCTGTTACACATGCAACTACTTTCTTCAGCACGGACTAAACTAACACTGCTGAAAAACGTACTTGAAACAGTAGGGGGCGGTAGATGGTCGGAGGAGTCCTTGAGACTGGCTGTGGTTCTCTCTGTAGAGCGGGTTGATGAACTCTGCACGGTTCGTCCAAAGATAACTCCACAAAGAGTGTGTTTTTTCATGCACTCTTCATGAAAGACATTTAAACAACCACAGGGGATGATAATATTAGTCTTTACCTCCTTTAACTGAATCACCTCAGTAGAAGGAGAAAGGTGATACTGGCCAAAGATTTTTTTAAAACCCCACCTGAGCTCTCTCCTCTCCCGCTGGTTGTTTCCAATGAAGTTTCCAAACTGGCAGGAGTAGATGTGGTTGTGAAGAGTGGTTAAGAACCTTTCGTTGTATTCAAAGGCACAGGGGAACTGCTCCATCAGCTGCCACACGCACTCCAGGAACTGATCAATGATTGGAGACACCTCTTTGGGATCTCCAATCAAATGGTTGCACCTGGGGACAAGATGCAAGAACCTCTATTATTAATACACAGTATGCTGATCGCATTAAAGATTTGTGTATATATATATATATATATATATATATATATATATATATATATATATATATATATATATATATATATATATATATATATATATATATACAGTGAATCATTTTATCAGGGTTTTTATAAAATATGCCCAAAAAAACCCCAAAAAACCCAGAAAGTGGTCAAAACTGAAATTGTGAAGTTGAAGGAAAAGGTATGTTTGCATAATTCTGAAAATATAGATACAAAAAGAGGCATGCATTTGATTCTGCCAGCTGAAGTCAGCACTTTTTAGAAACAACTTAAAGTGCATCTTATGTGGTGTATGTATCTATTACTTGTGCACATCCAATTCTGCAGAAAAGCTCAACCTCAGTCAGATTGGGTGGAAATCCCGTTTCAATATTAGTTTGCAAGTTTTGCCACAAACTTTCAATTGAGTTTAGGTGTCATCTATGAATGGGCCTTTCTAGTGCTTAAGTTCAACAAGGTTTTACACTGTATTCAGTGTGACTGAAGTGCGGGTGCTGAATGAACTACAATCATTATAATAAATGCGTACATTCACATCAGCTGAAGTTTTCCTGCTGTGCTTAAACTGTTTCTGCAAGAAGACGCTGCAGAAGTCTCTGCATCCAGAGGCATAGCCAGAAATGTTTTTATAAGGGTGGCCAGGCAGTACCCAATGTACACTGAGGGGTGGCCGAAAGCAACTAGGCATAGTTTCAACAGTAAAATTAACGAGCCAAACATCCATGTTGTCTAAATAAAGACTAATTATACTTTCCTACAGCCTTTGCTAACAAATAGACACATATATTTAAACATCCATAGATTCTAGATAAAAGGTATAGTGGATAAAACTCATTTTGAGTTCTGGGGCGTAAATCAATCATCTTTGTCATTACTTACCTACTTGTATTAATAAACATTCTGCATAAAATGGATATTTACAAGCACTAATATCTACATAATTGATTATTTTATAAGTTTTTATTAAAAATATTTATCTTTGATTTCACTGAAGACTCCTAGATGACTCGCAGAGACACATATTTTTCTCTTTAACCCATAAAACACAAAATCTAGTTCTGAAAAGAGCATGAATTCTGTATTTATCATCTTTGATGTTAGTTTATTGATGTGTATAATTAACCACAAAAAATAAAATGTTTTGAATATTCCACTTGAGAGTATTACTGCTGCCATCATCTGTATTAGAGGGAAAAAAATGGTAGGGGTGGCCAATGATAGGGTAAGGGTGGCCATGGCCACCCATGGCCCCCCATCTAGCTCTGCCACTGTCTGCATCAAGCTCCTCAATTTCACAGACAAAGTCTGGCACAAACCAAAGAAGAGATTACTAGAACATTTCAGAATAAAATTGACACCTCAACTTACGACATTGAGACAAAATAAAATGGTAAAAGAGAAACAGAAGGGAATCGAGGGGTTATTGGGGCATGAGGAGGGATATTTATGAGCCCAGATACCATGTTTTGCCCTGAAACTCCTGGAAAAAGCACATGACCTTTGTTTCTGCAGCCAGAGTATGGGGAGAAAATTTTTTTAACAGTTCTTTAGAAATTACATTCAACTTTTACCTTCAGTTGTACTTAAGATAGGATCACGATTTATGTCTGTTAGATCAGAAGAGTGCATTCCTGGCTTTGTGGCTCACCTATTATACAATAAAAATATAAAAATAAAAAACTTGCCCTAGTTTTATATGTGTTGGTATTTTATTCTTTTGTCCCCTGCCCCCATATAAAAAAAAACAAACACGGGCCCCATCCTCTGGTAAATTCTGTCCAGTACTGCTGAACTTTGGCGGGCTTTTGAAGCTGAAACACTTTAGATCCTTCTTCCTGTGACCTGCTGTTCATCAAGGCAGCAGTCTCAATCATTTATTCACACAGACTACAGCTCTAGCTGATGTGCCCCCTAAACACACAGCAGACACTCCTGCTACCAACAATTCATAACCCAAATACAACCTTTATAACCTGACTGAAGAGCAGCAGAGACATTTTCTAGGTTAGGCTACACTGTTAGTTTATAATCAGTCAGGGTGAATATATTGATCTTTTATATCCAACACAATCCAGCTCTAGTCTGTCATCAAGTGTGAGAAATATCAGCATGGACACCTGCTTACAGGTGTGCAGCTTACATTGACAGTTTCCTTTTCGCTATCCAAGCCTCCATCTGATCCTTCCTCATTCATGTCCTGAGTGTCCTAGAAATTCAGATTCTGGAAGAATCACGCTGCTGGTATTATTGGACCTCAGTGCAGCGTTTGATACAGCTGATGATTTGATTTTATTAAAGCATCTGGTAAACTGGGTCTGCCTTTCTGGTTCCGCACTAAACTGGTTTAAATTCTACCTGAAGACAGAAACTTCTATGTGTCAGTGGGGAACTTTAAATCAGAAACAACAACAAAAAAAAAAAACGCATGCGGAGTTCCTCAAAGCCCCATTCTAGGGCCCCTCCTATTCAACATCTACATGCTCTCCTTAGCTCACATTATAGCAAACATCAACATCAGTGACCATAACTATGCAGACAACACACAGCTTTATATAACAATATAACCAGGTGACTATGAACCCATCAGAGTGTTGGTTTGATGCTTAGAATAGATTAATGTTGGGATGGGCCATAATTTTCTACAACTGAATAAAAATAAAACTAAGGTAATAATCTTCTGACCAAAGGAGGAGAGATTCAGTTAGCTCATAGTTTCAGCTAATAAATCTAAAAACCATTGATTATGGCTGAAATCTTGGTGTCATGATGGATTCAGACCTGAACCTTCAGAGGAACATAGAGGCAGTTACTAAGCAGCCTTTTATCCCCTAAAGAACATTTCAAGGATTAAAGGATTAATGTACAAACAGGACAGTCCTGCATTTATCTTTAGTAGAATTCATCACTGATCATTGTGTTCTCACTAGAACTAAGAAAGTAGAGCACATCAGCCCGGTTTGGAAGTACTTCCCGTGGCTTTCTGTAGCTCAGAGAATATACTTTAAAATCCTTCTGTTAGTCTATAATCTCTGAATGGATCAGCACCTCAATACATACATTTGTCTTCAGCGTATCAACCTCCCAGACCACTCAGGTCTTCTAGTTCCAGCCTACTCTGTTCACCCAGAACTAGAACCAAATATGAAGAAGCAGCATTTAGTTCCTTTGCTCTACTTATCTGAAACAAACTCTTTTACGTCAAAGTTAGAAACCCCTTAGTTTAGAGCTGCCTTGTTTAAGCTAAACTGTTAACTGAGGTATCATTAGATTAAGGTTTTGGTCCAACTGTTTTATTTGCTTTAATATGTGCTTCTATCGTTTGTTTATCTTCATGCTTTTACTCTGCTTTTATTTCATTTTTTTTGTTGCTATTTTATTGTTTAATGCATATAAAGCACTTTGAATTGTCCATGTGCTGATTTGTGCTATAAAAATAAACTTGTCCTGCCTTGAACATTTTCTGTATTCTGGGATTTTCCTCTTTTTAATTTTTAACTATTTTATTTTCAAAAATAAAATAAATTATGTGGGTTCAATTTTGCAAATATAATACGCAGCTCTGTTTTTATTTGTATCTGTGTACAATAATAATTGTGGGACCAAAGTATGCTTCATAGCATACTTTGGTCATACTTTGGCACCTGCGGAGAAGAATCTTTGGAGCCGCCACTATTTAGTTACCCAATGGTGACATACTCTTCCTTTTTAGATTAATGGTGATTAAGTGCAACAAAAGATGCACATTCTAGTTTCTAGTTTCTATTTAGGTTACTTAGAAATGCAGTTGACTAGATTTTAAAACACAACTCATGTCGCTCTGGCGCCTTGCTTTCCTCACATATATTTGAAAAATGCTGCCAGGCTGGATCAGAGAATTTGTCTGGTTGCTGCTTCCTTCCACATACCTTCTCATGGGTATTGTCAATAAATATCCAAACCACACACTGAATTAACAAAAATGTAAATCTTTAATGTCTTCTGATCTTTTGCCACAAAATTAATGCCACATCATTATTTTAGACTCGAAATAGAAGGCACAGTTCTGTTTGTCCAAACTTATTACATTTAATACACTTTCCCTTTTAAATTATTTTCTCCAATAGCTTTTAGGCCATTTGACTGACTGAGAAAGATACTAATAATACATAATGTATTATATTAGGCGGGACATATGAGACACATTTGCTTCATATGCTAATTCAAGGCATTTACTATTTTTATAAACTTTTATAATGAGGAAGATCAAGAATTAATTATCCAATTACAGTCCAAGAAATGTATTTATTGTCGGCCCCCTAAGTGAAACACCTTGTGTTTGAGGAGAGCCGCTGTCTAGATTACAGCAGCACCCTATCAGTTCTCTCTCAGTGAGGTCATATCACTGGTTAAACCAACAGCAAACATTAAATGGAGTAACCCCTTTTTAACCGCCGGAGGGCGCCACATAGACCATTTTAGAAATAAAAGCAAACAAACTTGCAGTAAATTGTCAAAATAATGCCCAGGGCATGCAGACAGCACTATTAGACATCTATTTATACAGTGTATACGCAAGAAATGTTGATTTAGAGGTAAGTCGTCCTTTATCTGGAGTGCCTGGAGTAAATGTTGGTTGAGTAAACGTATGGCATGCCACACTTTTAAGATCTATATCTACAAAGAATGTCTAAACCCATCATTTCCCATCCACTTCCCAGCAAGGAAACATTGTGTTTTGTTTGAATACAAGACAGCATTTGAGTCAAACCTCTGAGTGAATTTGTGTCCAAATGAGATCCAATCTTTTTCGACGAGAACCTAAGCAGGAGAAAAAAAAAAAAATGTATATATTATGAATGCATGAAAATATCTTGTTATATGTCATAATGCGTGACTTGGTTTCTATCTTTTAGAAGTGTAGTAATAAGATTGATATGTTTTAGCAAAGAGCGATCCAACATTATAGGTTGAATAAACAAACAACTGATGGTTTGGTGTATCTACCATGAGTCCTTTCAGGGTCCTGTAGTAGGGATCCAGCAGCACACAGGCCACTGAACACACCTGGGAAGTACGGTCCCAACCATCCGAACAGTGAACCAGGACACTGACACCTTCTGCAACAGCCTGCATGAAAAACAGTCAGACTGAGATGCAATCCTCTTCATTCCAGGGAAAATGCAGAACAAAATGTAACATAGCTCACATACAGACATATAGCCAGGCTGGAATATTATCTTAATCTTAATATAAACTAACGCTAATCAGTTCAGTAGCATGGTTAAAAAATAAAGAGCAGGAAATAAAGGCCTGGATTTGAATTTAATTTCATTTTTTTTTTCAGATATGAAAAAAGGTCAAAGAAAATGTACGGTACCTAAATTAGGGGATATTTTTACCTCAGCTAAGAACATTTTTTTTTCTTTTTCTATGAGAGATTGTGTGTTTGTCTGTCGATCTGTGTACATACCATAATATAGACGGATTTTGATGATTTATTTATTTTTATCAGAGGTGTGCCTCATGCCAAGGAACAATTCATTACATTTTGGTGATGATCCAGATCATAATCTGGATACAGGAATTTTTTTAAAAGGTTCTCTAAAATTGTTAGAGAGATATATTTTGCGGAAAACCAGAGGATGACAGCAGTGAGTATTGACAGCATCAGCATCTGTTGTACTGAAGACGACACAAAAAAAGGGAACGTTGTTTTCCCAGCGTATCCCCACGTATGAAAAATTTGGCAAAAACGCTGTCGTATGTTGGATAACTTATGGCTAAGCTTTGTATAAGCTATGAGCAAGATGAGGCACGCTGAAGCACGTGTTGATATACGGCAAGTGCGCCAAGAAATTGGATGCTCAAAATTTTTTGACGTATGCCGGCATACGTAAGCCGTATGCCGGCATACATCAAGAAATTTTGCGCCTGCTCATACGTGGGGCATAAGTTACAGGCAGGTTATGTGATCGTGGACACATGATAATTGTAAGTTACTCAAAATTCATGGTGTTTAGTTTATCCAACCTGTATCATCCCCAAAATATGGTGAGGATGAAGGTGAGTGTGATTGATCCTCCCTGCGTTCACGCCTACAGCCATGCCAACAAACTTGCTAGCAGACATGATGCTGAATCTGCTGCGACTGCAAACCTTTTTTCTTTCTTCTTTTTATTTATTTTTTTGCGGGGGGTAAACAGCAGCTAGATTAACACTGCGAAGTTCAGAGAAATCTTGTGCTGTATTATACAGGCCGGGCGCCTGCAGGTGCATTGCTGCCCCCCTCAGGACACGGACATTTCATGGGCATTACGATACCATGCGTAATGCCCATGAACTTATGTCCAACGACAGTTAGGCTGTAGCTGGATATAACCCCTTGCTCACACTGGCTCCGGTGCGGTTACCGAGCCGACAGAGACCGCAACTCCCGCACACCCCCTCTCACACCGCCCTTTTGACTACGGTGCGGTGCGGCTCTGCGGCTCCGGCAACAGGTCCGGAGATTTAACAGAAGTTCACTTGAGTTCACGTAACTTCACGCGATAACACGGCCCAAATAAAGGATTTTTGCGAGAGCTTGTTGCGGAGGGCTCCGGCACGCCGCAAGGATAGCTTTCTTGCGGAATTTTCTGCAGCGCCGGAGTGTCTCGGTAACCGCAGCCGGACAGCTCAGCAGCCGGTGAGAGAGGTTTACGTCACTGCGGCGCCGCACCCACCGCACCGCAACGGTAAGACCGGAGTCAGTGTGAGCCTGGGGTTAAGTTCTGTACTCGTTATGAATACCCAAAGTATACGCCCACAATAAAAAAACAAAACAAAACAGAAACTTCAGTGTATGCCAGCATTTTAGAAGATTCTGGGATGTTGGGCATATATGCTGGCTAAATATTTAAGTTGTGACAGGGCCATTAGTAGGATCAATTGAAAAGCTATTAATGTTTTTTATGGACATTTTTACCAGAGGTGTGCCTCATGCTAGGGAACAATTCATTCAAATTCAGTAATGATAAACATCATGTGTGAGTTTTAGCTAAAGGTGAAAGTCACAATTAGTCAAATATCCTATCAGAATTATACAAAAAACCTGAGTCATATTTTTTAACATTATTCAAATTTTGTGATTATGTGATCCATGTATTTAACAAGTGATACTTTAGACTTCTACCTTTGTATAAAAATCACAAATCTCAGGTAATTCTGAGAGCCATGGTGACACAGACAGCAGGAATCAGCCTCCAGACTGACCTTGGCGATGAAGACGCCGGTATCCAAAACAGCTTTGATGTGCTTCAGCCAGCCTGAGTTCTCCAAACCCTCCAGGAAGTCGGACATGGAGGGGGAACGAAGCTCACTCACTGAAAGCACAATACAGCTGTCTCACTGGCAGGAAACATGGAGCATACCTGACCAACAGACATTATCTGACTTTATTCGTCTCACAGCTCCCTCCGGGTGTATTCTGTGCATAGTTTGTCTTTGTTCAGAGCAGATTGTTCAATCCCATTAAACTGCAATACCCTGGTACCTGAAACTGTTCCATGACAAACAATAGTTGAAGAGAGTTTTAAATAAATGCTTTTTAAACTTTTTTAAAAAGCTAACTATGCTGGCATAATGATAGCTTGAACATAAAACAGAAAGAATAAATGGAAGCTTTATTTTGATGAAAAAACTATGTAAATATTAAACAACCTAAAGGTGTGTCATCAAAGTAAATTATCTTTTTAAATAAGGGGGACAATTTTTCCACAAATAAGTTCTCCTGTTAAGCTAGCAGGCCTGCTACTACCAATCCTCGATTACACTAACATTACGGAAGCCCCCAAAGCCTTTTAAGTTATTTATTTAGTATGTTGCGTACATGGAAGAAAAATAATGACAGATTGATAAAAAAACGTACAAATTACTTAAAACATTAAATGCAACGGCTGTGAACATAGCTAAAGTTAGCATGTGCTTCTTAGCTTCCTACTCGATTAAAATAAAAGGCTATCAACTTTTGGCTAGCTGCTAATCTGTAGTTCTAAAATACAAACAAAAGTTTCGTTAAGAGATTTCTATCTATAATAAACCAAATGTTCCATTTGGAAAAATACAAAAATAGAATAATTTTAATGTTTTCTGGCAATAAGATTAAAACTAGCTGGGCATTAAAATCTGTTTGGGATAATAAATAATAATTTACAGATAGATTATTTGCTGAAATTTATATACATTTGGTTCTTTATGAAATGTTTTGTGTATTTGTAAAGCAAAGGCTGTCCAAATTGGGGACTAAAATATTCCAGAGCTTGGGGTGATATTTTGAAATAGTTTGGACAGGAAACCCTGTCAGGGTTAGATGAGGATAGGTGCAGTTATAGGTTGGAGGTTTTCAGAGGATTTAACTGAAACAAAGTGGCAAAACTGGAACTTTTTATAGCACAGTAAATGTTCCTGGATAACAACAAGTGGTCTGTAGTTATGTGGAACATTTTTTCATAAT
Source organism: Cyprinodon tularosa (assembly GCF_016077235.1). Classification (NCBI taxonomy): domain Eukaryota; kingdom Metazoa; phylum Chordata; class Actinopteri; order Cyprinodontiformes; family Cyprinodontidae; genus Cyprinodon; species Cyprinodon tularosa. The sequence goes on from NW_024039019.1 coordinate 473,955, forward strand.
ATACAATATTTTCTACATTCTGGTGATGTTTAGAGAATTGAAGTAAAGCAGAATGGGCTCTACTAAAATACTTGCATATTAAATATACTTTAAACTAAGAATTTTACAACTTTGTTAATTAATTATTCTCTGCAGTTCAAGTAAATTAAACAATGGGGAACTAATAAGCTATTACTGGATTACTGGCACAGATACAGGAACCAGTGCAATAGAAACCTATGAAAACTGTGTATAAGTATTTGGTAATAGGCTAAGGATTATAAAACTTCAATCATTATGTTATTAGTTTTTCTTACAATTGACAAAACAGCTAAACAATCCAGACCTTCTAGGAGGCTGTAGATTTGATAAAATCTCACCATGACAGGAGACAGCACTTCTCTGGATGTTTCAGTTTGAAGGTGTGATTGAAATTAAGTTTCTAAACATATTCAATGGACCAAAATAAAGATAAATTAATATGATAAGTAATAATAAAAGAAGAAAATCCCTGTGGTTTCTTCTCTATGAATCCAGGAAAAATGTTTTTCTGCAGATCTTCTCTGGATGTGGTTGGTCTTTTCTTGGGTGGCAGATCTTTTGAAAAATAAAATGCAATGGTTCTTTTTTTTTTTTTTTTGTGGACCTCCTATGGGGTTGAGAGACAAACCTGAAAGCTTTAAGAATTATTTGTGTTGGTTTAATTACTCCTTAATTCCAATGGGAGATTATTAAACTAGTCTGTAATTTTTTAGTGTGAGAAATTGGGAATATGGAGTGAAAGTGTGTGAAGACACTAAGATGGGAGAGTCTCACTCACAATGGGTGAGAGTTGACAGCCCTGAAATAATATCTAATTTTTATTGTCAGGCCCACATTGTTTATAATTCAGTTTTGAAAGTTGGATTTATTTACACTCATTCATTTTTCTTTTCTGTTCCATTATTGCAATGCTGTAGCGTTATTTTGTAAAGTTAACTTTGAGTAAAGTTGTTGTAGAGTGGTACAACTTTAACATAACATCTGGAAAATGTCTGGAAATATGAGAAAATGTGTTTTGAGAAGCTTCTGAGGATTTTATTTTCTATAAGTTCATCAATCCATCCATTTTCAATCACGCTTATCCCGAGCGGGGTCACGAGGGTTGCTGGTGCCTATCTCCAGCTGTCTACAGGCGAGAGGCAGGGTACACCCTGGACAGGTCGCCAGTCCATCGCAGGGCAACACAACCATTCACACACACACTGAGTTGTGCAGGTAAAATACTTTTTTGTTGTTTTAATTAATCTGAATAAAAAAAAAATTCCAGTAGTTCTATACATTTTTTTAGACATGCAAATGTATCAATTGTTTGATGTTAATGTTTTGTAAAATGGACCCCAAGAAGAGTAGTTGTCAAGCTAATGACAACTAATGGAGATACAAGTAATGAAAAAATAACATCGTATAATCAACTGATTATGATGTCACAGATTATGAATAAGATGTATAGCACATTTTACAATTTGATGCAGAATGAAAATTACTTAGTACATGTGTCTAGTATATACCCATAATTTAATGAATGCAATACAGGGTAACAATTTAACAACTACCTATTAGTACGTATGAGTTATAATAACTTAGGGAAAGAGTTTCCAGCTAAACAATTTAGGCTTTTGGTAATCTCTGATTATTTAATGTGTTTTACATGAATGAAAATAATGAGTAGAGACAGCAGGTCCTGGTGAAATGTCCTGGATGAGTTCCACTTTCTAAAAGCCCTGCTGTGCATTCCCAGACATGTAACCTGCCCCCAGCAAAGAGGAACACACACTGATCACATATAAAAAATCTATATTAAACTCAATGAAGCCCTATTTAAATGATAAAAAAATATTAACATTCTGCTTTTAAAGCCCTTCCCTTCTAATGCTACCCTGGCTAACCACCCATACTGACTATATTAATTGGAGAAGAATAACACTGTGGTGTCTGACAGAACAGAAGCAGGTCATCAGGTTTAGTGTGCCTGTAGTAATGTTAATGGGCCTCCCCTTGAAAAGGAAAATCCAAGTTAATACTCCCAAGTGGGGGGTCCTCTAAATCTTATTTAAGAGTCCAGTGGCGTTAGAATGAAGCCATCCGACCGAAGGGCTGCTGCTGTCTCTGGCATTTGAAGATTTCCATTTCAGTGCCAGGGGCCTGAGAGTTATAACTGAGGATAAGTCTAACTTTTCAGACATGTAATCACATCATTCTCACGCCCTCTGTTTCGCTTCTGGGGAGAACGTGTGGGACAGTCCGCTCCGGGAAACCCAGTCAAAAAAAATCTGAAATCAAGTCCAGATGGGTTCAAAGCCTTTCTAGGAGCAGTCCTAAACAGTACCCAGAAATTCTCCCGTGGCCTCATCTGAAACCCGGCTGCAGAGCAGCTCAGACTGCATGACCACTCGTGAAGAAAGCAAAGCTCCCTGCACTGCCTCAGTAGGGTGAAGAACTGGGTTAATTAAACTATACATTCATGTAGGGGAAGCTTTCCTATGGAGGGTGGCTCAAGCTGTTACAAAAACTGTGTTAAAAAAATATTTGTCATTTCCAGATTTCTTCTATCACTGGAAAAAATCTGGAGGTAAAAGAGACATTTTTCCACTGGAACAAGACAATTTACACTTAAAATAAGAAAACGCAAATGCATTGCTTTATTTCAAGTGCATATAATCTAATTATCTTATTAGAAGAGTAAAAATACTCATTCCATTGGCAAATCACCTCATTTACCTACTCAAATTAATCAATTACACTTAATTTAAGGAATTTTTACTCATTTCTAGATGGCTTTTCCAGTGTCTTTATTTTTTTCTTTAAATCACACAAATGTTTAATGTCCTTTAACAAATGCTCATATAAGACAGACTTAACTTAAGCAAATACAAAGCCTACTTTTAAAATTAAGACTTTTTTTTTCAAAGGAAAAAACATTTCCGAACAAACATGGCCCTGTGTAAAAAAAACAAAACAACTCCTGCGGCCTAAATCAGTTACCTGGTTGTGCCATCCTGTTACGGAGGCTTTTACACCATCATGCAGGAATTTTGACCCATTCTTTGCTGTTTTAATTCAGCCACATTGAAGTGTTTTTGAGTATGTGTGGCATTTTACAGCACAAGATAAGTTTTTCTTGTACTGTTCGTGGCGGCTGGAAGTAGATGTTAGCATTTTTCAGGTATGTGGTACAAAAAAACAACAAAAAAACACGACATGACTTGACACATGACACAATTTATCATTTTTTTTGTAAAAGGCTTAAAATGTACGGCTGTTGTTCTGTCAGATGAGCATACCCCGTCAGAGCAGCATACCCACAGTCAATACCCGTTTATCCCTTTAGTTTATTCCCCTGTTTATCCTTTTAGTTTATCCCTTTTATTTTGTACGAAAAATAAACTTTAAACTACCTCAACAGGTGTGTTTAAAAAAAATTGTATTACTTACTTATTGATGTTTTTTGAAGCGTACGGCGATCTGACCTTAAATTGTTTTTTTGTACATAACTAAAGGGATACATGCCTGTTGAGGTCGTTTAAAGTCTATTTTTCATGCAAAACTAAAGGGATAAAGGCAAATCTTTGCATGCATATTGACTATAGGTATGCTGGTCTTACGGGGTATGCACATCTGACAGAACATCGTACGCACTACTAGCTAAAAGCCTGCTTTAACATTAGCTATTTCCTCAGGAGTAATCACAGAAGGGAAAGAATTTAATGGTTATCAATTTCTGATTTAGGCAAATGATTTGATAAAATATGATTTCAAATATTCATGTTTCATTTCCTTATTTTGGATTTGCATTGTGAATCGGTCTTAACACATTCCAACTGTACTTCATTAGCTAATTTGACCCAATTCCAATGTGTTGATTATAAACTTTAGTTCTGAATCATTAAAATTCATGTCAACTATGACACAATTACATAATTTCATTGGTTATGGCTTTCAACTATTTAAAAAAAAATTTTTCTATGTTTGCATGGAGCTCAGGTTAGTTGAGTTTCAATGGTTCAGTAGAGTTTTTAACTGTAATGTGTTTCACTTGGAGATGAAGAATTAGTTTTAATAAATTCCTATATTTTGAATGGCTGATGTGATTTTTTTCCATATGTGCACACAGTTAACTGTTTTGACTATGACTTAAGAAAAAAATCACACTTTCATTTGTTGTCTTAACACAAAGTTAGTTGGACAGGTGTTGAAAGAACAACACATGATGTCATGAGAGTATTTGATTATTTGCACAGTATCTGCCACAACAAAACCAATTGAGATGGACTAACTGGAGTGGCTCAGAACTGCACAACCCTAGTGTGTTTGAGTTAAGACCATGAATTCTGTAGAGCAGGGGTCTTTCCAGGCCAAGGACCCCCAAACTGAAGGCGAGATGGAGCGGGGGACCCCCTAATTATATATATTGTATGCAATTGTGTTATATCAAACTGGTCCTATAGTCACTCTATTACATATGGAGTCATATAATGAATGTAATTGGGATTATTAAAGTATTTCTGATTCTGATTCCTGGTTGATGGGACAGGTGTTGTGAATGAAACGGTGTCCAGCTTGAAAGAGCTCCTGTGTGTCGCTGAATGTGTGCATTGATGATTGAAAGACATCTTCTGCCTCCATGTATCTGTTTACTACAGTGTTTTGATTCATGTCAATGTGGATTTAAAGACATTTTAATTACTGGAAAAAATTGCAGGGTGGAATATTAAAAAAAAGTCTAATCAACCAAAACTTTCGTGACCCCCAAGATGCACCTCCCCATTGAAGACCTCCGCTGTAGAGCCTATTTTTTCAGAATATTCAGTCAAAAAGCAGAAATCATGATTTCATTAACTTCAGCAGTTGTTGAAGAATCAAAGCAGATCCTGACCATCAAACTACCACCTCCATGTTTGACAGCATGTATGCCGGGGAAATCACTAACTGATCCGTCCAGGAAGCACGATCCATCCTGCGTATCCGAGAACAGAATATGTTCCGGATCGCCGAAAACCATGTAATAATGTGACTGAAAATACTTTTTTATATACTTGAAACATTAAAGAATGCAAACTACATCGTATAGAAAATATTAAAGACTTTTCTGGAAGAAATGGAGTGCGTTTTACATTCTCACCATTACATTGAGTGACATCATCATCGGACATGCTCAGAGCAGTCACAGTAACGTTCCAAAGGCTCTTTAAGTGTTTTTTTTCTATATATTGCCTTTTTTGTTTTAAGAATAGGCTATATTTATGCAAATACAAAAATATTCAAAGGGAACACCCAGCTGGAAAAAGACAAAAGAATAAAAAAGTAAGAAACAGGAAGTATTGCCTACCCCGAAGTTATTCTGTTCTCGCATGTGCAGGACTGATCGTGCTTCCGGGACAGATCGGGTAGTAACAGGGGTGATTCTTCCACAATGTGGTTAACAAGAGTTGTTTTTTGCTTTATTAGGAGGATCAGTTAGTTTCCACACGAGACCAGGTTTGTTTGGATAATTTGTCAATTTCCCTCAACACCGATATCATGGTATTAAAACCCCCTTTCAATTCACTTGGATATGTGATATATAAAGTTAGTTTTTTAATTAAAAATGTTGTTTAAAAGTGAAACAATTTGTATTTTTTTTTAATCTGGATTTTGTTTAGTAAAAAAAAAAAAGAGCGAAATTATTCAAAGAGATAATTTTACCTTCCAGCATTTTCTGTTGGCTGTTCCTCATGACGTGGATGTTTTCAATGCCCATGAACTGGAATTTGATGTTGGAGTAGTTATCTTCATTCTCATAGCCTTTCCCTGCAGCTCTGTTCGCAATCGCATTCAACTAGAAACACATGACACACGTTTCACTCCAGGTGATTTCACCCACAGCCTTACAGAAACATGCTTTTATGTTAGCGGGCAGCACAGCTGACATGGAGAGCAGGGATGCTCTGAGGACACGCAGCTGTTAAAAACAATCCGCCTGAAGAAACAACGCAGCACTGGAAGTGGCTCATGTTTGCGTAGGCACAAAGGGCTCACCTTAGGCCTGGTGTCCACCACATACATGAAGTCGCTGCGGGGGTTGGACCTCAAGATGGCCTCCAGCATCTGCTCGTCCTCCAGGCAGCGAGCGCTGAAACCTGACAGCGGCTGGCTGCTGCGGCAGATGGTAGCCTGGAAGGAGGGAAGAGGCCCTTAATATGAATTTAAGATCAACAAAGGATTTTAAAATGCATTCCTTTACATTTCTAGTCGGATGATATTAGAAAAACAAGACGTTGCAAACTTAATGGTCAAGTTTATAGTATTTTTCTCAACACTTAAACAAAATGTGCACATGACATACTGTAGATTAATGCTGGTTACATGTTTCCTCCTTGCATGATAACTTGAGATGAGAGAGCATTGCTCATATCTCCATTTAGCAGCCACAAGGGAAATTAAGGAAGACTTCTTGCGATGCTCCCCTCTAGACCCTGATCCAGTATGAAGGACAGTCAGACCCTTTACCCTGGGAATCTGACCTCATGCACACAAAGCTATCCCTTCTATCAAAGCAGCATTGGGAAGAAAAAGATGTTCTCAGAAAGATCTCTTGGTCAGAAAATGAACTAAAATGTAGTTTAGTTGCTTTTCATTTGTTCCTTTACAAAAAAAAAAACAGATCCAACATCCTCCCTTGTTTTAAATAGATGTTTTTAGGCTGAATTAAAACATTAAAAGGGTAAGAATGAGTAAGTCGACATCTTGTTTGCTTAATTAGCAGCAGAAAGAAGTACTATAACAATATAGTACAAGCAGTAGGAGTTACCACATTTCTGAGTCATAAAAAAAGAGAAAATCCAGACCTCTCTGGGTTTTTAATCGAATTCTATTAAAGTGTAAATACAGACGTTACCAATAAAATCCATGGTACATTTTGTTTTACTGCGGCGTGGAACTAGGTCAGACAGAACGGATTGAAATCAATACGACAGAGAAGAGTTTGGAAACCCAAATATTTAATCATGTTCTATTTTCCTTTTGTTTTCTTTTAAATTCTGACCTAAAAATACTTGGACTTTGTCAGATTCTTTCTGAATCTCCAGGAACCCAGGAGACATGAAACCCAAGAGGGAAACTTTAAAAAATATTTATAAAAAACTACTCAGAGAGAAAGAAAGACAGGCACCCTCATTCCAAGGATGGACGACCTTAAAGGTTTATCCACCTCCATACCCCTCACCCTTCATGCACACACTTGTTCCCACTCTCCACATTTGCAATCTTGCTTAATGTAACTCCAAATTTTAGCTGCTTCATAAGGGATGTTGCCACCAACCAAATAGACTCATTAATAATAAGAAAAACAACTCTGCCCTCTTTTTCATATAATTTGTGACTTAAAAAAAACAAGTAAAAACAGTAAAAACCTCTCCCTTGTTGTACTTGGAAGGACACAGCAAACTGGAAATTGTGATTAATGGTAAAATCTTCCCACCTGACCTTAAACTTTGCATTCAGGCTGAAACTAAAAAAGAAAATAATATATGCTGGGAACTTACATGGTTTTCTTTGGAGTAATACGACAAGGCAGGGAATCTGCCTCTGCTTCTGAACTTGGAGCTGCCAACCAGCACCGGGGGTGTGGCCGACTCAGGGACGAACACCTCAGCAGGGTAGGTGTCACTCACCTTTAAAAAGGAGGGGAAAATACAGCACCATTTTCATAAACACGCGGCCACTCTATTAGGATGAAGTCTGTTCTCACGAGATCAGCTGCCCGACCTTATAGTGCTGGTTGACCAGAGAGAGTTTCCACAGAGAGTTAGGAAGTCCCATTCGGCGGTAATCAGCCCTCAGATCCACGAAGGCCCACTCCTGTCTCCTCTCCTCTTCATCAATGTTTGGCTTATAGGAGAAGCAATACAGCTCCTCGTAACTCTCTGCAAGGCAAATAGGAATCATTAAAACAAACAGTTCAGACTTTTACTTCACTGATAATGTCCATAGAAGGGGAATAATGCGCATAGAAGTATAGTACTTTTTAAAAGATTTTTATATTTCTTTAATATTTTTCTTGTATTTTGACACAAAGTTGAATGTTTTTGGGGGTTTTAAGTGATAAAGCAAACACAATTTAGTCAATTTCTAGGAATATTCAGGCATTTAAAAAAAAAAAGTCACAAACAATAATAATAAAAAAGTAAGGGTTTTCTCTGTATTCACCTCTTCTGAGTTAATCGTTTTTGTAACTGTTTTTAATACTATTACAGCTGCTGGTCATCCAGATTGAAATGTTTGTTCTGTGCTCTGATAGAAACTACACAACCTCAGTTAGAATGCAGGGAGAGGATCTATTAGCAGCAATCTAAGCTTTGTCACTGATTCTCAGTCAGATTTAGGTCTAGAACCAGACTCTGACTCTTTTAATAGAAAGAGACACTTTTCCCCTAATTCTACCAAAATATATATTTTTTGAGCGGCACATATTACATGTCACTGCCATATTGTATGTGGCAGAAAGTAGTTAATGTCTGTTATAATGAACATCAATTTGATGTGCTACACCATTCGTTTTCAAGGTTTTTAGCTTGCATACAGCACAGACTGTTGCCTCTAGGTATAGCTGTGCAAATATAGATTTTAAAAGTATTATAAATAAATAGGAGTGTGAATATATATAACTATATATCAAGATTGTAGATGTGTCTATGTATATCTATCACTATCTATATGCATATATGTATGTGAAAATATATGTACACATTTGTATTTATATACATACATACATATATACAGGATTTATACAGGAATGAGTAACTCTAATTTAATGCTTTTTTAATTTAAAATTTATTTAAAATAAAAATTTATTTAAAATAATTTAAATGGCATCAACAAGTACCCATGACTCTCATATATATATATATATATATATATATATATATATATATATATATATTAGTGCTGTCAATCGATTAAATTTTTTTAATCGCGATTAATCGCATTTTAATCGCAAATTTTTTTTATTATTGAAAATCATTTAAATACTCTCGATGACATACAAAAAATACATACAGGCTAGGTTTGTGCCAATGTCCTTTTTTAAAATGAAAACAGGTCACAGACACTGATTTATGCCATAGAAACATATGGCAAGAAGATGGGGAGGCATGTAGCAAAAAATAACAAATATGTAGGCAAAAAAAAGGCCCTGAAAACAGGCTGATGCAAAAGACAGTCTTTACAGTTAATACAGTCTTTTGAACAAAGACAAGCATTTTACCCTACTGCTATAAAATGTAGTACAGTTATCATTAGATGTTAATTAACCAAGATAATAATGAACAATTTTCAATCAATACATCAAAATCAATAGACCGACATCCCTAGATGGAGGTAGTCTATGCTCTAGAAAGTTACTTTTCAGCCTGTTAACAAAAATGAGAACACACACACAAGCACCCACCCACCCACTCACACCCACGATACTGAGCTGTGGCGTACACAGACGGCAAGAGTGCCGTAGCAGATTCCATTTCACCTCAGTAATCAGTTTTCTCAGCGTATTTCAGGTTGCTACTAGTTACCAGACACTCAACTTGTTTGTTGGTGGTGGGGCTTAAAGAAAAGGCACTAGCGTCACCCAGTGTATGAGCGTCTTTTTCCCTTGAGGAGCTCTGCTCTTGAAGCCTATGGAAAATGCATAGACTGGGGGAAAATAGCCCCGCCTTCCCGCAGGCTGCAGCGGGATGTACTTGGAAAATTGTACCATAAAACCACATAGCGTTAATCTCACGTTAAAAAAATTATCGCCGTTAAAATGGCCTTGCGTTAACGCGATAATAACGCGATAATTTTGACAGCACTAATATATATATTTATATATTAACAATGCAAAATCCTTTGTCATCTTTGTCGGCAAAAGGCTGCAGCCATGTCCCGAATTCCTCGTTTTCCAGCCACTTTTGTTGAAATGTGCATTTCCCATTCTCTAGCTTTTTCTACACCTCGAGCTTTTTTTCTGAACATACAGTTTTACTATCAACCAGAAGCAGTTCTGCACAAATATGTTTTTATATACGGTATCTGAAAAAAAAATGCTTTTATAAACTTTTCCTTTTTTAAATAAAGCATTTTCAATGCCATGATAATCAAATTTATTGAATTTGAATGTCAATTAAGGCCATAATTTAAAAAAGTATAATTTATTGAGTTTTAATCATTTTCAATGACACACAGAAACCCTGTATATGTATGTATGTGTTATGAATATAAAAATCACTTGATTAATATATATACATATATATATATACATAGACAAGATTAGGAACAGAATTGTTGGGGTAGTATTGAAGAGATAAAATTACTAATATGAGGTATAAAAAGGTTCTAGGACAATAAAGTAAAAAGAAAAAGAAAAAAAAAGGACAAAAGTGGTAACATTATTAGAAAAACATCATATTATGAGAATTAAGGGGGAACATTACCAGTTTACAGAACTATTTCAGTCCTGGAATAATAGAGCAAGGTTAGATTCTTTTAATTATTATTTTTTTTTTTTTACGAGAATTAAGTCAGGAGAATGAAGCCAAATGGAAACAAAAATGAACTGCGCATCATTTTAAATCTAAAGATAAGCTGCTCCTTTTAAAGTAATAATGCAAAGAAAAGTGAATCCAGTTCTTCCAAAGAAGAGCTGCTTTACTGATAAAACCTGCATTTGTTATTGTTTTTTTTTTTACACCTTAAAACATGAATCGTTCTTTACCATTTTCAGCCATTAAGAACCATTGCAGAAAGCCCACAGAATCTAGGGGCCGCAGACCCCTGGTCTACCTTTGACCAGGCCATTCAAATCTTCCTCAGCTTGCCAAATAAAGTCACCCCTCCCCCACAGGATGCTGCAGCACCCACCATGTCTCATGATGAAAACAATGTATTCATGTTTATGTGCAGGGCTTGTTTTAAAACGCACATATTTGTTTTGCAAATCTGGTCTTATCTGATCATAGCCTCTTCCTCAAAGACTGCAACCTCTATGGAGGTTATGCAACCAACAAAAAGACATGTAGTCACTGTCTTTCAGCTTTGTCTAACATTATTTTCAGAGGACAGACAGAACAGTGCAGAAGGTGATGTCTAAAGCTATGATTATTGTTTTATCACCTAGCCCTGATTTAAAGTTCTGCAGAACATTCTCCCTAACTGGTCTTGTGGTTGTAAAGTGACAAAACTTAAAAAAGGTACAATAATAGTATATTAATGCTTTACAAGCCTCTAACTGAGAACTACAGGAAAGAACTAAATGCATTGATGGATAAAATGAGGCTTTTGGAGAAGATGAAGCTGACCAGGCTGGGAGAGCCTCTGCAGGGACAGGAGGACATCCTGGCAGTCCTGCTCTCTGGGAATGCCGAAATGAAGAATCTGGAAGTTCTTGCAGCGGATGAGCAGAGGACACCCAGAGGGGCCGGCATCCTGTTTTTCCACGCTGCTCACCAAACTGTGAAGCACCTGATGAAAACATGCAAAGACTCATAAACACAAAGTGAAAGATTAGTGCCCTCTGGACTCAGTGCACTGATTATTACCCATGTTTCATTGCGGCCTCCTGCTTCATTCTCTACAAATATGCTGTGGGTGGCTGTCAGGTAGAGGGTTCCCACCCTGCTCCTCCTGGGGGACACTTTGTCCAGCAGCCTGACATTCTCCACCTGCAGGAGGGGGAGAGACAGGACATCAGGGACACTCTTCCAGCTGTTTGCACATGTCAGCTACAAGGATCAGTCAAACCCCACTCTGTGGGACCTGTGGGCTGCCAGCGTGGCAGCACACGCCCTTCACACCGAGACATGTTTGATCAGAAATATGATCATCAATCTGTTCTTGCTTTGCAGCCTGACACCTTTCTGCTAATGCGGAAATACAGCAGAGCTAGGAGCGCAGAGGGATCCTCGGTTACCTTCGGTAGCCGGATGTGCTCCATCAGGAGCTGCTGAGCCTCCTGCTGAGCGGGTCCGATCCGATTCCTCTCACCACAGCGAAGGATCACATCTGCTACACCATGTTCTATGGTTCAAGCTGCTGGACGGAGCTCTTAGGTGAAAACAGCCATAATATTACCATTGTCTGAATGGTGGCGGCTGAGTCCTAAAGCCCTTCAGCGCAGATGTTCTTCTTCTTGGATTTATTTGCGGTTGGCAACAAACATTTAGTAGCATTACCGCCACTACTGGTATGGAATGTGGTTCGTGATAGACTATACTAATAAATATATCTAATATCTAAGGAAAATGAATAAATAAATAAATAAATGAACGACATACTTATACATAACTTTGTATTCTACACACATTCACCCTCTCTATAATCAAATTCTATGAAATAATTTAGTTTTCTTTTAAAAAAAGAATAATTATCTGTATATGTTTACCTCCCAAATTCTTCCTCAACATATCTAATAAATAAATATTTTTCTTAATACATTCAAACTCTTTCCTCATATATATATATATATATATATATATATATATATATATATATATATATATATATATATATATATATATATATATATATATATATAAATCCTCTCGCTTTTATATTTATGACATTCCAGTATAACATGTTCTATTGTTTAATATATTCCACAGTAATCACATTTAACAATAGTTTGCTTTTGAATTTTGAAAGTTATTATCACTCTCTCCTCCTTTCTATTTAATCTTCCCTTTCCTCTTTTTCCTGCTATCTTCTAAATCTCATAAAACATTATTTTTTTTATTTTTAAGTTCAAATCAAACGGCTCTCTACCCCTGATTTCTATGGAGGAACAGCTCTACCATATTTAAAAATAAATAAATAAATACTCAATAAATAAATAAGCATACATTAATTGCCCACCAAAATACAATAAGCAAATAAATGTAGGTTGAAATTAAATATACGAGAGGGGCGGAGTTAGATGGGGGGCTAGGGTGACCCTAAAGGCTGATTTATACTTCAAAACTAGGTGTTGCAGTGAACAAAAAGACGTCCCCCTCCGCAGACACTCTGCTGCACCTCTCCCAAATTGTAGGTGACCGCAGACAGTGCCGCAGACAGGAGGCTGGCTTGTTTTGTTTGTATTACCGCAATTGCAAAAAACAACTTGTGAAGTTGGACCAGCTAGAAGAGCGAGGTGCGTGAGAACACTGGGACATTTTTTCCACCTGCATCCCCGCTATTTTTCGCCCTCATGTCCCTCCATTGTCGATGATTAGTACAGAATTCCTGCTCTTTTCAGAACTAGATTTTGTGTTATATGGGGTAAAGAGAAAATGCAAGTCATATACGAATCCTCAGTTAAATCATAGATAAATTAGGTAAATCATAGATAAATAACTATTCTAATAAAAACGTAACTAGATAACTACTATACGACTATAACTAGAAGTTATAAACCAGAGTTAGTGTCTTAAACTTTATTTATTACTTATTTTAAGTATTTATTTAATGGGCAGAAGTTGACCCTCTAAGACACAAATCCTCCTCATTTGCATAATGAGACAGAAATGCAGACAGAAATGTAAAAACGACAGGCAGAAATAGCATAGAAGTAATAAATAGGGTAAAAAAACAAAACAAATGAAGAATGAAACAGAAAAATATTATAACATGCACATAAATATGTGTATAATGACCCTGATTCCATTTTCCAACAGGAATTGGTACTAGCCCAGACTGGCAGGCCCAAACTCTAATTTATGATATATGCCTCTTCCACCTCCCCTCCTACATCCTCCCTCCATGTAGTTAATACTGTTATCATTACCATCCACTGTCTACTGTATTATTATCACTGATATCACTATCGTTACCATTTTTATCAATTTTTTCATATTATTTGTATCTTTTTTATTATTCTTTTTATTTATTTACTTATTTGTTTATGAGGGGGGGAGTTGCCATTGCTGTTTATTCATCTTTATTGTATTAATTTCTGTTATCTATTGTTTTTTGCGTTCCTTTATATCCTCCCAAAGGCACACACACACACAAATCCATATGCACACATGTAATACACCTAATGCTGTCGTGCTTTTTGCTTTAGTGCAGTTTCTTTTTATGACTATATCACTGTATTTTTTTGCACAAAAGTAAAAAAAAAAAGAAGATGAATAGACTAAGTACTGAGCTCTTAATCAACATTCCTATAATAGCAGTTTATTTTTCCAATAGGCCCTGTTATACTTTAATTATTTCAAAAACAGAATTTGGGTTAATTTCATTAAATTAACTTAATGAAATAATTAAAAGATGATCATAATATATCAAATATACGAATATATGAAATAAAGCCTTAGAATTCCCAAGTTTACCTATTTTTATTGGAATAACTGGAAGAAAAATATATTTCTTTATCACAATAAATTACTAAGATGTTCGACTGTTCCTTGACTTTTTTCTATTCTAAAAATCCTGTTTTTTGTGAACAGTATGCTTCCAATGTTAATATGAAACCACTGAGCTGTTTTTTTAAACAGATGTTAATTTATCAGTCTTTGCAACATGACAAGAAATGCACAGTTTTGGTTCAAATACTGCACTGCAACAGATATTAATGTGCATGCCACAGAGTTTTAGTGACTGATGTTGATCTGAAAGAGTTTTTTCCATTCCAATCCTTTACAATCAGGACATTGACAGACTTATCCATGTCCTGACCACACCAGCTAAACCAAAAGCATTGCTAGATGAAAAACTCATGACATCAGCACTATACTGATGTGTGAAAGTTGTTTTATCTGACAAATAAAGGCAAAGATCAGACCTGTGAAGTCATGTAAACCTGAAGGGAAAAAAGGAAACCGGTTTCTAAAGTTTTATTACAACTGGATTTGTCATTTTGTTTATTTAGTTTAGATTTGTAAAAAAATCATGATGTTGTGGACATTGCAACATGTGAAACTTAAAACAAGTATACTCGAATAAAGCAGTTATAGGATTAAGGACATCAAAAAGGATACTGTTTCCTTGGTGTCTTATATATTGATTCATAATGATGTGACACAATTCTGACAAATATCTATAATTTTAACATTTTGACCTGACATAGGGACCCCTATTTCATCATTCTGCTTTATTCTATCTCTATTCTCCCACTCTGCAGAATTTATCTGCTTTTTCTCATAGTAGCTTCATCTGGTCTGTTCCTGTTTGGCTGTGACACCATCCTGAAGAGAAATATTAGCTGTTCTGCTGCAGTCGACACCTTTGTTTGATAGATGTTGGAGATCGGCCTGTTTTTCAGTGTAGTCCTGGTTCTCCAACTGTGACTGGCTGGATGTGCTCTCCTCATCCTCTAACATGGGAGCTGGCTCAGAGCTTCTCTGGCTGGCTGTATGTTTCCTTGATGTGCTTGTGTTTATATCTCTGCTTCTTTTTTAATGTCTGCTACTGTCTCATTGAACCCAGTCGGCCTCGGCAGATCACACTGAGCCTGGATCTGCTGGAGGTTTCTTCCTGTTAAAAGGGAGTTTTTCCTCTCTACTGTCACTACAAGCTAGCTTGGTGTGAGGGATTGCATTCTAGTCAATGAGTCATGCAATCAACTGGTTTTCATTAGATAGAAAACTTTGAATTAATCTGACTTGATGGTTGAATTTTCTCTGTAAAGTCCCTTGAGATAACGTGTTGTGAATTGGTGCTATATATATTAAACTGAATTAAAATGGAATTGAATTGTGTCCTGTTGGACTGGAAAATAGTTATTCTGGCAATTTCTTTTTAGGATGATGAAATTGGATGAATTGGATTTAAACGAGCTTGTGTCATGTCAATATTCCTGGTGGAAAGAACAAAGGATGAAACACGATGTAGCAACGACCTGACAGAAGCCACTGGAAGATTCTGAATACATCAAGTCATAGATTTTCAGCTCCTCTTCTTCACCCTTACTGGGGTCAGCCCTAAAAAAAAACACTACTGTTGCGGTCTGCACTGAATACGGGAAACTCTAAAAATGTACTTATGCATTTGGACTACAGCCCTCAGAATGGAAAAGACTGACAAAAAACGTTAGTTATACAAATACTTTATTACCTAAACATATGGTGTCTACATTAGAATGTGTGACACAATACATGTGAAAAAAAATATGTATTTTTTTCTTACAAAGGATTGTGGGAAACCTTATAGAACAAGGAGTTGATAGGCATGTTGGAAGGTCCCTAAGCTAAAACAAGTAGAATAGGAGACATACTGGTTTCTCTTCCTCCATCCTTCCTTACAGCCAGGCCTATTTAGACAGCACTCGTCATGGCTAAAAAGTTCTTACTGATTCGCTGTATTTAAAAAGAGCCACTTTTGCTTTTCTCAGTCGTTTTACAAAAATGTTAAGTCTGTATTTTTATTCACATTCTGTCAGAGTGATTATGTCAGTCAGAGCATGTCCTGATCCCATGGTGTTTTTTTTTTTGCTGTTGTGTTTTGGTTTCTTTTCTTTTCTTCCTTCCTTTGTCTTACTGCTTATCTCATGGTATTGGAGTTGAACGACTCACCTGTTCCTTTTATAAAGTTCACTAAACGGTTACTAGTATGTGCTCACCTAATTCAAGTAATGGCAGCCCCTTTGTTTCCTTTACTGGATCCCCTTTGCAGCACCCTTTAAATGTTAGAAAAACACTTAAATGTTAGATAACAATATGCTTTTGGATTGACTAAGCAATTATCAAGAATGATGGTGGAGGGATAATAAATTCAGGATTGTTTTATAGAACAGTACTGTCACTTAAGAAACCGAGAACTTCTATGAGCACCAATGTTTTTTAGAGTGAAATGTGAGGCTTACAGTTCTTACAGTTAGGGCTTGTACTAAATCAGGTAATCTATAAGCCAATCCTGTTGAACAGAAAAACAAAATTAAATAAATGGCTGAATGAAGAAAATAATCTTTGTGCTTCATTAGCTCAGCAGAAGACATGACTAAACCTGATTGACCAGAAGAGAGGTAAGGTTACATTAACCTCAACAATTTAAAGCAGTGTTGTAAAACATAATGGAAGTGGTTACTTGAAGTTGTTGCTATCAAAACAGGCCCTGGAAGCTTTATCCTTCAATGAATCAGACTGAAACAACGTTTACCTTTGGGCTTCATTATTATTTCATCCATGAAATCAGTTTGGGATCTGTGTTCCTTTGTATATTTGACATAAGATTGAAATAGTTACAGGAAAAAGTCAGTTTTTCTATGATGTTCTAATAAAAAGAACCCATTTGTGTAAAAGTTTGCTTCGTTTCCATATAACTGGTAATGATCAGGGAACACACAACAGGGAACAAAGTTGAAAACCAAAAGACACATTTATGTGATAGGAAAAATTCTACATGCATCCAAAAACTATATGGGGTGCCCCAGAGTAGACAAGAAGAGATTTCAAAACCTAATATAAAGGCTGCATTTATTCAGCAAAGTGCAGAACCCCCGAGGCTCTGAGTATAAATTTTGTTCTTGCTCAAGACATTGTCACAATGTTGAATAGAGTCAGGATTTTTCTGGGAGATTTCCAGGTGCAAACACACATGGATAGCATTTGGTTTAAATCTTTAAGCATGTGCCATCTGTCTGCATTTAAGATCACATTCAATTTGTAGAGCAAGTTCTGTAGGCTCCATTTACATAGCTTTGGTAAGTGTTGAAATATTTTAAATGGATTTATCTTAGTCCTACATTCATTTGCAGGTCCTTAACAGACAGAAATTGGGTTGTAGCACAGACCTTAATAGAAGTAGAACATGGTATGGAAGTTCTCAAGTCCTCCTCAGTGACAACGACCTATGAAAATCAGTCTTGTAATTTGTGGCTGTGTGCCTCGGTGTCCAAGCAAATGTTCTCACTGTTCCTGTTTGATTGACTGAGCCGTTGTTACAGCAACAAATATTGATTTTTCTACTTAGACATTTTTTATTGCTGAAAACAGACGGTTACAATTAAAAAAAGAGAACTTACTGTTAGTTTGTCTATTCTGGTTCCCCAGTGGTTTTAATCTGCTAGAGAATCATCATTGAAGAGCAAAGCTATGACAATGTTGTTTGTCTACGGGTGAATGGGAATCCAAATAAGCTCACATCACACTCTATTGCAAGCAAAACCAAGATTATGAATAAAAATAAGAATAAATACCTTTATATTGCTATAGTGACCAAATTCAGGTGTGACAGTGGCAAAAGCGGCAAAATACGTGGAAAACATTTCATAGCTTACAAAATAATATGAAAAGAACAACAAATAAAAAATGTTAACTGTACAGTAGAACAAAGAAAAAGATTCCTCTCAGAGAAGAAAAAAATGAATAAGAGAATAATGTGCAGTTATTAAAGGGAAAGCTATATTTAGGTAAAAAAAAAAGATCAGGAAAATAGAAACACATGGGCTTGTAAGTGGAATGATGGGAAAAACTGTGCATTAAATATGATTGTAAAACCACAGTACCAATAGTCATAACTTTATTTAAATCTGTAAGAGGCATATGGAGTTGATTAGAATAGTAGAAGTTAATCTTTGATAAGATTAAAATCTGTGCAATAGCGTGGTTGCAACTTTTATTGGGCCTCCCTAATGGAGGGAAAGTGAAATAATTGTCAAATGAAGAAAGGATATGTGGAAGTGCTCCTTTGTGAACCTAGGGTGCCTTTGATGCACAAGGGGAGATATTGTCTAGTAATGACAATTTTTCTTACCTCCCTACTCTCTCCAACCACCTGCAGTGTGTCCAAGGGGTTTCAAATGTTAGAACTCTCCTCACCCAAAGACCATATCCTATCTCTCTGCAATACAGTAGATAAAGTGCTGCTCAGACCTAATAGACCATTAAAAATTCCTTATGCCATCACTGAACATTTAGGAACGTACACCCAAGCCAAAAAGGTCTCATTTTCCTCATAAGGAGTATCTCTTTATTTCAATTAGTAGATTTTTAGGACACTCTAAGTTTATTCATGCAATATTTAGCTAAAAGTTCTTTTTATTTATTTTTAAAAAAAGAAAAAAAAAAACCTGATATAAATAGGAAAAAGCCCTACAGATGCAGCTCATCCAAAATTTATAAATAAAGGTCTTTTAGGTTTATTTTTAAAGGTATAGTGGAGGATCTTTACAAATATTGTAAAAGACCTGGCCTCTCCACTTAAAAAAAAAATATATATAAATACACATACACATCCCTGTACCTGCTCCAGAGAGGAAGTGCCTATTAAATGCGTGCGAAAGCATGCAGCAGCCCTTTTCTCCTTGTGCACGCTCTGTTTAAAAGTTGCTGTCTGCATCTCTCATAGAAGCTTACTTTCCACCACCAATAAGTGAAAATGGGGATGAACACATAGGACGGCCTTACTGTAACATATCACCAGAATGATTGACAATTAGGAGGACCACTTATTTTGATGATCCACCCAGAAAAGAACATCCTCCACTACACCTTTAAGGTTTCAGTAAGAGGCACCACTTAAGAAAAGCGCCACCTAATGATGAATTTTTTATTCTCTAATATATTAATAGCATTGCATGGGTGGTATCTGACCCATAAAGGACCTCTTGAGATGTTCTCTGATGTAAGCTGCAATTGGACAGGGTCCTATGCCCCACTGAAGGCATGAAGTGCCTCTACTGAGAATGCAGAAAACAAATAAACTAAGGAGAATGGATTTGTGGTTTAATGCACATCCTCTCCCACTGTGCCGCATTCTTCTTAGATGAACCAGGGAAATGTCTGTCCCCTGTCAGAAGCCTACTGTCTAACTGTAACCCATGTTTATATGTATTTATTAAGTATCAGGACATCCTGAGGGACTTGAGTCAACTTAAGTTTATTCAAAGCTCCCACATGTATTAAACTCCATCATCAAATGTGCATCACATTTCTCTTTATCACAGCCCAGATTCATCAATCTAGATTTTAACATACACTATTGGCTTTTCTTCCTTTTTTCTTTTTGAATCACTGGAAAATACAACATAAACACATTGTCAAAGTATTTGCTCTATAAGGCTGACCCAGCTAACCCAGCTAGACAGGGGAAATCACCTTTTCCTGGAGGGATTATCGTTTGAGGCCTACATAAATAACACTTCATCCTTCTACTTAATAAAAATAGTATTAAAGTCAAACTAAGAACTAGTCTAGTCTTCAAGCTACTGGCCAAAGACTTTCTTGAAGTTTAATATGAGAAGACTTATGGCTTGAACATCTAAATCAGTTTTTAAAAGTTCACTTTGATAAATTGGGGAGATTTCTTTGTCAGACTGTCTTCCCTCTTGATACAGCTTCATACTGGGAACCTTTTGCGTAGTAATTCAAATCTTCCCCCTCTTCACATGTCCACAAAATATCTCCCATAACAGCCTAGAAATCAACTGCATCATTCTACTTGCTATCACCTCTTCTTCTGTGTATTGCATGTAGTTAATGCAAGACATTTAAACATCTCTGCCTTATAGAAAATGGTTTATTGTCTTTTATTCACACATTTGTTGCTTCTTCTGACATTCAGTCAATTTTTTAATACAAAAGGACCCTAGTTAAATGACTATTTTGTATATATTGCAGGCAGTCATGAAGATTTGGCAGAGCACAGTGCATTAATTTTGCCCGTCCCAAAGGCAGCTGGCTTTTGCAACAGCACAGCCAACAGATGGCAGGTATGTTAGACGTAAAGATTTTTGTTTTTATACAGGGCCAGAACACGCTGTTTGTGCCCAAGTCTACAAGCTCTGAAGCAATGATTTAGTTTAACACCTGCTGTGTAGAGTCTCCCACAGCTCGCTACAGTGTATTCAAGGTAAGGCAAAGTAACCGTATTCAATTAAATGAAATTAAGGTAAAAAAAAAAAAAATGTTAGCTTTTTAATTTTATCTTTTAAAAAATGTATGTTACAAATTTCAGTAACAAGAAAGTGTTTTACATTAAATAATGGAAAAAAAGGACATAGAGTGGCATTAATTATTATGAATAATTCAAGACAATAAAAACTTAATAAAATGATAAGATGATTATAAAATATTAACAAATATGTTTTTATTCTCAATTTAAAGAAACTTAGGGTTTCAACAGATATCTGGGAGTTTAATCCAGATTATTTGAGGAAAGGAGCTAAAAGCTGGTTTTCCATGTTTGGTTCTAGTTTTGGGTGTGCAGAGTAGATTTGGGGCGAAGGACCTGGGAGGTCTGAGAAGTTATTAACAGAAGTAAAAAGAAACAGTGAATACAACTGAAAAGATAGAGAATCTACAACTTAAATGGACAAGACAATTCTAAAAGAAATCCAGATATTGAATGTTTATGATGGAAAAAATATATTTTCTAACAGAGGTGTTGATTAAGGAACCATTTGAGCATTTAAAAAAAAACTTGAATGTCATGATTATGAAGCTATAGGACAATAGGTGAACAATATGATAACTTTGTGTTTGTGTGTTACTAAACATTGTGTGTTATTTTGTGTGTGGAATTATCTGGAGTTGAGTAATACTTTTTTCCCCCTGTGTTATAAATATAAGTTTTACTTCTTTCTGCTCCTTTTCATTCACAATTGTGGTTGTTGCATGAGTTATGTTTTGTTTTATTGGATGATATACATAACTAAACTAAACTTAGACAACTTTTATTTTCATTTTGTATACAAAGAGTGTACTCTTTATATACACAGTGTATACAAAACGGTATTTTGCTTAGTACAGCTTTTCAGAAAGTAAATTAACATTTCCATTCCATAAAGTACAGCAGTGATCAAATCTAAACAGTGTGGTTGAAAAAAAACATGGTGCAAAAAACTCAGTTGCCTGCATCCACTAGTGAGGACGCAGGCAACTGCAGCTGTCTGTTCTGTCAGGACTCCTGTCTTTGTGTTTGTGTTTCTGTGTTTGTCTCCCTTCATCCACCAGGAGGCGCCTGGTTCTGGTCCACCTCCTCACACACCTGCTTATGGTTTCCTCGTTAAACGGAGTGTTCTTAAGCTGCTGACTGCCACTACTTCGATGCCAGAGTGTTTGCCAGTTTAGGGTACTCTAGCCAAGCTGAGTTTTTGCTGAGTCAAGCTGAGCTTTTTGTCGACCTGAGTTTAATTTTGTCTTTGCCTCTCAGCAGGAAGTCATCCTGCAAACTGGATTTCTCAGACCTTCTCTCCCTGGAAGGATCAACTGAGCTTCAAACTGAGCTGGGTTTCAAACAGGAGGTTTGGATCCACTATCCAGAGATCGTTTGAGCTTCGCACTGAGAAAGGGATTAATCTCCACTACGACCCGTTCAAGTACCGCAGGAAATCTGAGTGGCAGTCAGTATCTCCGTTCACCTACTAACAACCGCAATCTGGGTAAACCCTGTTCCGCTCTCCACCGAATCAGACAAACACTGGAACTACAGCACACTGACAGGATTCAAGAATTCAACTACTTCTCTGGAAACGTGAGTCAGCAACCAAATCCTCTTCTCCAAGTTCATGAGTCAAATTCCCCACTGAGCCTGAACTTACTGCTGTATCTTCCCCTCACTTTGCAGTTCCGGTTGAGCAGTGTTAGGAGCAACACTTCTTCCTCTGTTTAACCTCTTCAATAAAACCCGTTGAACCTTTTCCCTGGTCTGTCTGTTCGGTTTTCTGCATTTGGGTCTGAAATTTGTAAAATCATGACATGTTCCACTTTTTAGGCAGACCTGTGAAGACATCGCTGCAGTGATCACTTCTTGTAAACTAAACACACTGATTAGTTTTTCAAGGTCCTTTAACTCTGGAGATTTTCTCAAGGTGATTGAAGGCCGACTTTTTTACTGTCTTTATGAGCCCCTGAAGGTTTCCATCTAATACTTATTTTTGGTTCCCTTGTGTGTTTTAGCCTTAAGTTGCCTTGAAGGCACAAACATGGTGAAGTAGCCCTTGGCATTTGGCTCCTCAGTCAATGTACGCTCTGCTGCCTAGCAACTGGGATAGTTTATACACAAAGCAGGCAGAATGGATGCCGGACTTGGCCTGCTTTGTCCTAACCAATTTCTCATACTCAAATGTTATTCTGAGGTTGTTTTTCCCAAAATGGAATGCAAAAGAACAAGGACAATTGGTGACACTGGAGACCCCATGGCACAACCATGCTTCTGTCTGTAAAAATTATCCCTGAACTTGAAATAGGTTGTGGAAAGAAAAAGGTCCAGGAGGGTGCAGATCTGGTCTGGAGTGAAATTAGTCCTGTTGTTTAGGTCACTGTCTTATTGAAGACGTTTCCTGACTGTTTCCACTGCCTCTGATATAGGTATGCACATTAAACGAGAAGTAACATCAAAAGACACCAGGGTTTGTCCTGGAACCATCTTTAAATTCTTGACTTTGTGTGCAAAGCTTTTGGAGTTTTCTATGTGATGTGGTGTGTTTCGTACCAAGGGGGCTAAAATATTAGTAAGCTGTTTAACAATGTTTTATATTATTGAGTTAATGCTGCTGACAATGGGTCTGAGTGGTGTTCCTTCCTTGTGAGCCCATATAAGCATGGAGATAGGTGGTTTGAGAGGGGCGTGAAGGAAGCCATCTATGTTAAGAAAGAAAAAACAACCTTAAACAGAGGCGGTGGACTCAGGTTCCAGCTTTAAAAAAAATACAATGCAGCAATTGAGTTAATTCCTTCCTGTTATCATCGCAGCCCCACCCTCTGTAAAGGAGAGCGGAAGACCTCGTCTATTCAGCCAGGCCAAAAATCCCCTTTAACGACCGACATTTCAGACACCTAGATGGGTATGGGGCATTGCAGTATAACAAAAGAAGCCAAATGATCCCCATCCCAAATAGGTGGACCCCTACGTGGACCCCCAAGGCTTTGTTGGGCTACTGTGTAAAACCTCGAACTCAACACTATTCCTGACATTTTGAATTGAAAAAGCTTCCTGGATGGGAAGCGAAACGTCTTCATACTGTACTTGGAAACAAAATCCAGTTAATTGTTTTTAATTTTCTGTTTTGGAACAACTATGACCTGGATGACTGAGAACCTTCACCAGTATATTGCACTTACAATATTCATCACTGTTTGGCACCATTTCACTCTTTCCTCTGAACCTGGAGCAACCGGTTTACTTAGATTTGCAATAAATCGGGGATACCCAAGATTTAGGATAAACTGGACCCACCCTTCAAAACAGACAAAAATAATTCTGCATTTGTTGGCCTCATAACAAGGAGTCTTCCTATCCAAACAGGCCTTAATGCAGCACTATGATGTAATTGCCAACGAATCTGGCCTTCGGAGGATGCAGCCGCGAATTTGAACTCAGCACCTGTGTCTAAACCAGGCAAGGTCACCGTTTGAATTTCTGAACGCTAAGTCACTTTATTTTCTGTTCATAATATGTAATTGTCTTATATTAAGGGCAAAAATATTCATACCATTAGCAGATCATCTTGTTTACCTGTTCAAATTAAGGATAAATATCAAACCATCATCAAATCAGAGAAAATTAAATTTCTCTAAAATAACTGGCTCAAGCTGTCACAGTCACTGAGTTCTTTTAAACTGTGTTAACTCTTTGCTGGTGAAGATTATCAGTCATCCAGGTCATAGTATTCCAAAAAAGTAAAAAAAAAAAAAATCCACTGGACTTTGTTTCCAAGTTTGAAGACATTTTGCTTCCCATCCAGGAAGTATTTTCAACTCAAAATGTTAGAAATAGCGTTGAGTTTGAGGCTTTATAGAGCGGACCAAAAAAAGCCTTGTTTTGGCTTAGAAAACATGCAAATTGAACCTGTTATTTCTAAATGGGCCTTATAAATATATTTGACTTGTGTAGCACTTAGAGTACTAAGGACTAGATGGTATAGATTATTAGAAGATTAAATTAGTCTACTGGAGCTGTTGTCAGTGATCAATGAAAAACAATACAAAGGAATATCTGCTTATAATACTGTGTATTTTATAGAAGGGGAAAAAGTAAAATAAACACCACAAGACACAAACCATACACAGAACCAAAAACATAAAAATAAATAAATAAAAACTGGTGACCTGGATGACCTGGAAATATTCACCAGCATAGTTCTTCCTGTTAAAAAGGAGTTTTTCCTCTCCAATGTTTGTGAGGGATTGTTGTAGAGTCAAAGATACAATGCAAACAAAGGTTTACTATATCTACATGTTCATCCATGAGGAGTGTATCCTGCATAATCAATGACTGGGTTTCTAAGTTTCCTGTATAGAAAATTTAACACCTGTTCTGCTTATTTTAAAGACATGTTTTAGGCACCTGTTAACTAGATCAGCTTTATGCATGCTATTAAACAAGTTTTTACACTCAAAATCCTCTTGCAAGTCAGGTCCTACGGTGTGTCTGGTGAAAAATAAGACTTAGTTTCAAAGGTTTTGGGTTGCAGAAAGATTTGAATTGCATAAAACAATGTTATTAGTCCGCTAATAAAATTTCCTCATATTTCAAGTGTTGCTGTAGTGTTCACCTCCCTAAAACATTAATACAGCAGTAATCCCAAAGTCAAACATGATTTTACCATAAAATCATGCAGTAGAGATACTTTTTTCAATGGAGACAGTGCGGCTAAACAGATTTAAAGAGAAGAAACCTTCAGATATTTCTTAGCAAAAGCTTTAACACTGGGGTGGATGATCCCTTTCAACAATGTAGATCCTATCATATTCCTCTTATAGACTGCCCTAGTCAAAGTCAAGATCTAAATCAAACTGAAAATCCAGTCAAAACCTCTTTATTGAATCTGAAAGATGTTATGCTATTTTCCTAATGGACATTATGTTGGTAGAGACATTCATAAAAAGACTAAAAATTCATAAAAAACATTACAATAAAAGTTGTTTTGAAAATATGGATTGAGAGACGCGAATCAAAACTACAGACCATGCTATTTTTTATTTTTTTGTTGTTATTCATTTCTAGTGTAATTTTTCTTCCTACTTTGCACTGCAAAAAAACGATCTAGAAATAAGTTAAGATTTCTCAAATTAAATGTATTTCCTCTTAATTTGAGTAGATAAATAAGATGATTTGCCAATGGAATGAGTATTTTTACTCTTAAAATAAGATAATTAGATAATATCAACTTGAAGTAAGACAATGTAATTGTTTTTTCTTATTTTAAATGTGAATTGTCTTGTTCCATTGGCAAAGTGTGTCACTTACCTCCTCAATTCAAGGAAAAATACACTTATTTTAAGATATAATGACCTGGTTAGATTTCAATTTTGTAGAGTGTGGATATTGATATAAATTGGTTATCCCAAAAGAAAGTATAAAGTAGTCTAAATACATGACAAATATGAAAGTGTTCATGTGCTAGCATGACGCAAATCTTGACCTATTAAAATTAGAAATGTCTTTGAAAAGTTAAATTGTTGTAATCAATAGAACTTGGACCAAACTAATGTGAGAGGGAAAAATTCAGGCTGGAATATAGGATTAGAAAATGATTTCATTTGTTTTAGTGAGATTCCATTTAGTGAGATTTTTCTGGTGTTTTTGCTGACATCTTGTTGGTATCCTCTGATGGACTGGTGACCTGATGATATCATACCCCTTATTGTATGACCACTGGTGATAGGACCCAGCCTCATTGGAGCGCTGCGAGGATAAGCAGGTATAGAAAACAGATGAACAGATGGAAATCTCACTCTAGTCTACTTCCATGAAAACAAAGCTACCATAAAGACTGGAAACTGTTTACCTCTCTATAAATGAGCCATCTAGCAAATTTAAACATCAAGTAGTTATTATTCCCCGAGAGCAAATGTTTATTTAGAATGATTTCTGTCCACTAATCTGAGATAAATAATGCCATAGAAACTACATGCACCTTAATTTTCATTTGATCCATCACATTTCCATAGCGTCCAGGCCTTGGCATCATCCCAAACCAAAGGCTGATCACGCTTTATAATCTAGACATCACGCTCTCTGTCGTCTGCCTCATCAGTGATTGTTCACTCTAACATTTCCTGGTGACAACATTGTTAACTGGAGCGAGCAGTCCCAGTGTCTACAAGACAAACACCACTCAATCTGTTGACTATGTGTGCGTTTTTGAAGCCGGCTCAGTCGTCCATTGGAGGCTAAATGTATTCAATTGGCTTCACACGATTAGCGCGTGTCAACATTGAAATACTGCCACCCAGTTGACTGCTTTCCATCTCTGCCATGGTTACAGTGCAAATGCACACTCATCCTTCAGTCTTTTATCATCAGGAAAAACAGATTTTCTAAAACTATCTCCTACAAAAAAAAGATAAATTTGAACTTTTTCTGAAACCTTACTTGCAGCTCTTTTAAAATACTAAATATAATTTTTGAACCTTCCTGTTGTTTTCTCCTGTTATTCTTTCGCTAAGGAAAGCATTTGCTTCCCATCAGCATGCAGGTCAGACCATCTCCCCGGCAGGCAAGACTCGGTGGACAATTGTCCATGATCTTTGGCTGCCTGTGTAGATGTGCAAATCCAAACGAGGTAGCTGTTGTCATGCCGTGGACTCTCTGGTCTGGACCGAGTTCCCTGAGGCCAGCTGCCACATTCTCACTGAGGCATTCGGCTGGTTTGAACTAGTTTCCTAGTGTTTTATAGAGCTGCCTCTGGTGTAAAGAGAGAGAAAAAAAAAGGGTTTGGGATTTTCTTCCAGGGCATGTAAGTTAGGTCGTTGTGAAGATGCCAGGCTTTTTGGTAAGGGCTGTTATTGATTTTATAATGCACACAGGTCCAATAGCTCAAGGTACATTGAGCAATACCTGTCTTCCATTAGGAGGACTTAACCCCCTCCCCCTCCCCTCTAAACCCTCGCCCCTCCAGCCCAGCACTCTCCACCCTTCATTGACCAATCAGCACCCAGGCTTTTAGCAGCGGTCTTGTGGGCAGCAGTGGGTAAACAGTGTCTGCCTCTCTGTTTGTCAGTGAAAGTTACCCAACCATTTATCAGCCGTCAGTAAGCATCTAGACAGCTGGGATCTGTTTATGCACTAGGAATGTTTTTTTTTTTTTTCCAAAATAAGATCCCCGCTCACACTTTTTGCCCCCTTCCCTTTCTGTATGATTCCAGAAGAGAAGCTTATGGTTCAATGTTGCCCTCCTGGAGGTTCACTCCCCTGAAGATGTAAAAATGCCCCCCCTCCCTTCATTGCTTCTTGGTCCCCGCCTCCCTTCCTCCCCCTCTTGCTCTGGAACGTCACTCCCCCAACTGTTCTGTACTGTAAATTCATTTTAGGGGCAAGGCGAGGGCAGATCCTGTGATGAAGAAACTCTGAAGGCAGGGAGGAGGAGTAAAACTACTGCCCTGCACAGTAAATGTTCTTGTATACTGTACAGCATTCTGCTGGTGGCTTGAGGCAGAGGCTCATTAGATCAGATCAAGCTGTCTGACCTGTACCTGTACGCTAGGTGCAGCTGATCTTACCTGTGGAAGAAAAGCTGTGCAGCTTCTCACAGCTCTGTTTGCTCCTGAACTTGGAAACTGTGCCTTTCAGACAGTCCTGCTCTAAGGTAGGTGTAGATCTGATTTCATGCATTTAGTTAGTAACAGTCTAGTAGTTCAGATGGATTTTTTTTCCTTTATGGAATTAAGAAAAAATCTACTCAGAACAATAATTTTTACCTACTATATCACTATATGTTTAGGTCTTTTGCATTCTTTCCACTGTATATATTTTTTTTCACAATCTTTGCATTTAACTCCTGTAAATCACTATATATGATGTTTTTTTTTAAAGAGTTTTAGTGGCTTTGTTTTGCTTTTGTTAAGTGTTATGATGTGACAAATTTCTACTTTTACCGTCTCAATACATTTTTGATAAATTAATGAACCATAAACTTTACTTATAGAGCACATATGATTATAGTATAATTTTAACAAGCTGCCACAGCTCTACCTTTTTTTTCCCCCTGAAGCATAAATCTGTCAGCATATGTTTGGATCATTTTCAGAAGGAATCATTCTCACTTTTCTTGACTGAAAGAAGCAAAGCAAGTTATTAACTATTTAACTTCCACATTTTTATTCCTATTCAACTGAAATCATAAATGCAGCCTGTGCATTAAATTAAAGAGGAATTTCAATTTGGAAGATAAATACATTAAAGGAGAATAATGGCCATTTTGGCTTCATGTTTAATTGGAGCAGCAAGCTGCTGGAATGTTTCACTCCGTTGTTTCATGAAAGCAGCTCTTTGAGTACCAAGATCTAAACCATGACCCCAAACAATAGTTGAACCGGACCCCTAGAGTCCAATCCTACAGGGTTTGGCAGCACTCCTAAAATGCACGTCATAGTTTGTAGGGTTAACATCCCTTTGAGTTCACATGTTATGTAACTCACTTTTCAACAAGTTTCAATAGAGCCAGCTGCAAGAACTCAAAATGCAAAGCAGACATAGCCTAATTAATCTGCTCCTTAACACCCAACCTAGATGCTGGTTGTTATGACTTTTTTTGCTAAATGTTAGAATACTAAACTAATAAGTATTCTTATCTGCAATCTCATTTTTGCTTTTCTTAGAGGCTTGCTCTGTGACTTTTTGCATTTGACATATACTGTTGGGTATTAAGCACTTAGGACCCACCTCTGTTCTAACCAATCAAAACACCCATTGAACAGGTATTTTGTATTTTCATTATTTTCACCTGCCTACAGGTGACAACATGCTGAAGCAAGTTGTGTCATTCAGCCGCTCCTTGGTGCGCAGGAAAGTGGTCGACATGAACAGCCTGGAGGACTCCAAGCTGTGCCGCTGCCTGGGAACCGTAGACCTCATTGCCCTAGGGGTGGGCAGCACCCTGGGGGCTGGGGTTTACGTGTTGGCCGGAGAGGTGGCCAAGGGAGACTCTGGCCCCAGCATCGTCATCTCCTTCCTCATTGCTGCCCTGGCCTCAGTCATGGCCGGCCTATGCTATGCCGAGTTTGGGGCCCGTGTCCCTAAAACTGGCTCTGCTTATCTATACAGTTATGTCACAGTAGGGGAGATCTGGGCCTTCATTACAGGCTGGAACTTAATCCTCTCATATGTCATTGGTGAGCTATAATTTATGTATCTTTTCTTTAAAGAAGAGAGCAGATCTTTATGAATTCTCACCTTTTATTTCTCTGATCAGGCACCTCCTCTGTTGCCAGAGCTTGGAGTGGCACATTTGATGACATGATAGGAGGACACATTGAGGTTTTCTGTAAAACATACTTCAGCATGAACTCTCCTGGTTTGGCTCCATATCCTGACTTCTTTGCTGTGTGCCTCATTCTGCTGCTCTCTGGTAAGAACATTGCTGATGGCTGATCATTTAAAATTCCTCTCAGTATTAGCATACAGAAGCTTCAGTAAAGGGATGATAATCAAAATCATTACAGTTTAACTCATGATCCAGACCTGGCATAATTTAATAAGAAACTGGCAGTACAGTGTGAGAACAGTTTGGTAGTGTTATTCCTAGTGAGTCCAGGTTGTACAGTGAACAAACAGCACGCACAGTACTTTTGTTCCTAGTGAGTCCAGGTTTTACTGTGCATTTAATTAAGTAGTTTTCAAACTTTTGTTCCACACCTGAGACAAACTCCGGTGCATCAACTGCCCAACAAAGTCACATTGTGTTTAAACGAACTCCATCTGTGTGTAATTTTGATTTACAGATGGAAAATGTGTGGAAGATTGACTGGTCAGATAATTACAAAGTGCAAACTTTGAGACTCAATGTAAAATGCAATGTATGCTAATAACAAACCAAACAAGGTGACCATGAGCTCAGCCCATCCTGTAACATTGTGGTAACTGCATCATGCTGTTGGGATCTCTTTGTACAAAAACCCCCAGCAAAACTGGTTACAGTTGGTCAGGAAAAACAGACAAAGTTAAAACACCAGTTCATCCTGGAAGGAAACCTTTTAAAGGCAGCAGATATTCTCAGACTTAGGCAGAAGTTGAGATTCCAGCATGACAAAAAGAAACCTCTCAACAACAAACATGGACATGTAGGCTTATTGTTAATAATCCCAATAACATACACAAAAGTTTGAGATTGCAATTTGTCAAAAATATGCTATTTAGCCTAATTGGGAACATTTATAAGGAGTTCGAGGAAGTCTCAAACCAGACATACTTTGAAACATTTGCCTCCTCCTACAAACATCTATCATGGGTTTTATCTGTCTGCCAATGAAATGATTACATTAGTTCAGTGGGACACAAAGACAGTCTTAGCAGTGTCTGTTTGTTTTTATGGGACTAGAAGAAGTCGAACTTCTGCAACTCAAATATGGTAAACAATATGCAAAAGCTCCCAGCTTCAATTTTTTGAGAAAGAAAAGGTAAAAATGTATGAATAGGTTTCATTTGTTTCGATCTGCAGCAATGTAATCACATTATCGAAAACTCTTCAAGACCTGATGGTCACATAGATAGGTTACTATTTAATTTTAATATGCTTTAACACAAACATTTCAAAGGGTGAATCAATATTTTAGTATAGTCTTGTTGGCTATTTTACCACATTATTTGTCCAGCAGCATACGCTAGTATAGGGTTCCTCTACACCAGACCTCAAGATCAAGTTTCCTGCATCTTTAACATCCATCTTTGCGGGAGTGCAGATGGTGCAGTGATTAGCATGCACGACCCATGTACGGAGGCCTTAAAGCTGATTTATACTTCGAAACAAGGTCCTCTGCATAGGTGTCGCAGTCAACAAAAAGCTTCTCCGCCCTCTTCGCAGAAGCTGTGCCGCAGACAGGAGGCCAGCTTGTTTTGTTTTTATGACCCAAATTGCGGAAAACAACTTGTGAGGTTTGACCAGCTCGAAGACCCTTTTTCTACTTGGATCCTCGCTCTTTTTCGCCATTATGTCCCTCCGTTGTCGGACTAAACTCGCCCCCACTTCCTTACCGCCTCGGCCGTATCTAGACCCACAGCGTATAACACAGACCACGCTTCAATACTGGGCATAAATCAAAAATGTCTGTGTCAAGCTCACTGCGACACACTGCTGCAGGAGTATAACCAGCCCTTAAGTCCTCAAAGTAGCTGACCCGGGTTCGAATCTGACCTGTGGTCCTTTGCCGCATGTCTCTCCCCCTCTCTCATACCCCCTTTTCTTTGAGCCTACTGTCCAAAAAATGATCCACTAGTGCTGTAAAAACTCCAGCGGTGAATGCTTTGAAGGCCCTGTACACCCACCACTGTATTTGCCTAAACTTGACAGTTTTAAACAGCCTCAACATGTGAAAACCAGTTATCATATCTTTAAGAACTTTGCCCCTGCCTCTAAGAACTGTCCTTTAAAGGTTTCTGAATAGTTTGATCTACTTTTGCTCTGAAAATAGTTATAAAACATCTTTGCTGAATTAAAGCATTTTACATTAATTAATGTTTGGTCCCATGCAGGGCTCTTGTCTTTTGGAGTAAAGGAATCAGCCTGGGTCAACAAGGTCTTTACATCAATCAACGTGCTTGTGCTTTTCTTTGTCATCATTTCTGGCTTCGTCAAAGGAGACACATATAACTGGAAGATAACTGAAGAATCCCTTGTAAATATCACAATAGTCACAAGGTAAAGGATTCATTTGACACCAGTTGAATACAGTCTGTGACATATTGGTAATCCAGGAAATGTGCAACAAATATCCCAATTGTTACGAAAAGGCTGCTTATACATGTTTCAGGAACTTGTCTGTGACAGCCAACGTAAGCAGTGACTACGGTATTGGTGGCTTCATGCCCTACGGGTTCAGCGGGACACTAGCCGGAGCTGCAACCTGCTTCTATGCTTTTGTCGGATTTGACTGCATTGCAACAACAGGTAATTCCTTGATCAGCAGGCCTTGATCCATTCCAGTTTTTGTTGTACCAGCACTAGTGTTCACTTCCATTTGTGCAACAGGAGAGGAGGTGAAGAACCCCCAGAAGGCCATTCCCATCGGCATAGTGGTGTCACTCACCGTATGTTTCCTGGCGTACTTTGGCGTCTCTGCTGCACTTACCCTGATGATGCCCTATTATCTGCTGGATGAGAAGAGCCCGTTGCCCATGGCCTTTGAATATGTAGGCTGGGGGCCTGCCAAATACGTGGTTGCTGTGGGTTCATTGTGTGCCCTCTCTACCAGGTAAGTCTTTGCCATTTTTTAAAACAAAAAAAGACATAGAGTAATTCCTAGTCTTAAATGGGGTAGTAATTTTGACTTTAAGTTTGTGGTAATAATGGCAGATGAGATTCAGTCACCAAATTTGACTGTCAATCTTTGTCTGTGTCTTTTAATTGGATTGATTCCTGTTGCTTAGCCTTCTGTGGTGGATGCATTGCTTAATCCTCTCTGTGTCTGAGGCCCCAGCATGTTTTTGTGCCAAGAACTGCTGAGCAAGTCTCAGTCTGTCTCAAAAATATATTGTGTTGTCTTTCTTTCCTGTCAGTATCAGTATTAGCAGTATCAGTGGATGTCGTTCTTCTAGTCATATCAAGATTTTCATTGGTTTTAACTCAAAATGACATTATAATCTGTATGGACTTTGTGCTTTGTGAAAGTGTTTTAATGCACAGCTTTCTTGCTTGAAGCAAATGTTTACTCACCAAGTCTTATGACGACCCATGAAAATCTATTAGAGACACATTCCTAAAAGATCCATTTGCAGAGTTTGTCTCTCTGAAGGATAGATTACAAGAATGACAATACAGACAGGATAGAAAGACATCTTTTTTTTGCTTTCATGATTCTCTGAAGCTTTACGATGCCTCTGTCCATTTGTGATTGTGTGTCTGGGTTGAGGGCTCATGACTAACGTGTTGGTGTTGCATGTCTCTGCTGTCTCACGCAGTCTGCTGGGCTCCATTTTCCCCATGCCTCGTGTAATCTATGCTATGGCAGAGGATGGGGTGCTTTTCAAAGCCTTAGCCCGAATCAATCCTAAGACGAAGACCCCAGTTATTGCCACTATGAGCTCCGGTGTAGTTGCAGGTGAGAGCCGGGGATCATGCAAGTGAAATGACTTAGCTTACTGTATGTGTCTCCACCAATCAATTGTGAAAGAAAGAATGGAGTCAAACAAGATGATTTAGTCATTTACTGTCCTGAAGTTGGTTCAAATTCCACTTGTTGAAAGATAATATATGGTCTGTACAAGTTTCTGTGTCTGAATATTGAGTGTTTTTCTTTCACAGTTGTGCAGGTGTCATGTTTTTTCTCCCAGAATGCTCTTAACTTAACAATGAACCCTCTTCTCCCTAGCCTGTTGGGCTCCATGTTCCCTCTTCCACGCATTCTCTTTGCCATGGCACGAGATGGCATTCTGTTCAAATTTATGTCCAAAGTGAGTAAGCGGCAGTCGCCCGTGGCTGCCACCATGGCAGCGGGTACCACAGCCGGTAAGCTCCTGGACAAGGCTCTCACTTGTCACTGGGTTGTATCCTGGTTTTGTCTTGGTGCCCGTCTGGTTTTTTTCCTGTATTTTCTTTGTGCTCTTGAAAAGCTGGTGATGGTGACTGCATGAATTTCGGTGGTGGTGTTTCCAAAGCATGTGAAATCCTGCTAATAAAGCGATAAAAATCAACCGGCCAACAGGACCAACAAGGCCAGCTGAGGTTTCATCTCCTATGGAAAGATAGTCAGATAGAATTGGATAGTAGGCAAAGTGGGTTGTTAATTAATTTAATTAAAAAGAAAAAATAATACCCCCATGAACCCCTGTATAAAATGCTTTACAATAAAAAGCTCTAATATTTTAGCAGGGAAATCTTTAACTGTGATTTAGAAAAATCCAACTTTGAATTTGACTAAACTGGTCCAATTCAATATAGAGATCATGATAAAAGAAGGTCCATAAACAGTTTCTGGTCATTTGACCATAGGTCATCACATTTTTTATGTTTTATATGTCCATATATGCATCTTCTTTTGTAAAAACCAGCTGCCTTCCATGTAGGGCTTAGCAAATTATTATTTCCATAATGTTGGAGCAAAAAGGTTGTGAAAAAAATCTTTATTATCAATTCAAAATTCTGACTGGCAACTTTAAACTCGGTTAGAAACAGTCCAAGATATCTTGGATATATTTGCTGGATGGGTTTGTCACAGAACGCAGTAAAGACTGAGCAAAATTTACTTTGACTGTACCACGGCAGCAGACTGCAGCTTGTTGCGTACTCTGCAAAAACTGAGAAAGTTGTTCTTGCTCTCAAAGCGGATAGAGTAATAAAACAAATTTGTTGAGAGGCTCAGCTATGGACTGTAGCTTACATCACACTCACAGAACACAACAGCAACACCATGGCACAGGAGGCAACGTTTTGGATTGATGAGGCGGATGGAGTGAGCAAAATGTGGTCTATTACATAGAAGTCGAATCATACAAACAATCCATCAAAGAAACAGACAAGTGTGTACATTTCCACAACTGTAATAAGGTGAGGATTTATGATCCAAAACAAGGGAAAACTGTTGTTCCAACTTAACACAGGCCATTAAACTGACAAATGACACAACTGTTCTCAGAGATGCTGCAAGAAAACAGTGGTACTGTGGCCATGTGTCGAGAACAAGGAGTGAGAACCAAGACAGCATGAAAAACATCTTGCTTCTTGTGGAGAATGTAATAAGCTTAACTAAGGTGTTTTGCATAGTGAAAAGCAGTAAATTAACTGGTTTTAGAGAAAAGTACCACCTTTGTCCCTTTTGCTCTGAGACCTGCTAGAATCAACGAAGGAGCAGGCAGCCTAAGGCTCAACAAGATGTTTTCAGTGTCCATCTAATGTAGCCCGCTAATATTTAACAATAATAATGATAATAATAATGAATCAAACTCATGCTGGTATTGATCAACTTACCGGTAGGCAATAATGTGGTAAAGCTCACTTTAAGAGTTTGATATTTGTGGAGATTATCGTGGTGCTTATATAGAACACCTACTTCTACAGCCTTCCTGCTTATTAGGCTGCAGGTGTTCAGTACATAGTTGCACAATGTTCTCAGGCATTAAAGCTGAGACTTACAGGGTGAATGACCTGAGGAAGAGGCTGGCAGATGTGAACGCTGAGGGAGGGGGTCTGCATATCCACAAGCCATACGCACCAAGCACCTGACAGTGACAAGCCGGAAAGCTTTTTGATGTTCTTGGTTCAGTTTGTTTTAACAAAATGTTAAAAGGGATTGCAGACATACCGATGCCTGTTTCAAACTCTGCTGCTGAGATCTACTACAATCTTCTTTTCAGGGCAGACTCTAGGTTTTGTGAGGCTCTGTGCAGACATTTTTTCAAGCCTACCTCCAGCTAAGCCAGTGCACCACACTAACACCCCCTTCCTCTATTTATTGTCCATGCTTTATCATTTCTTTTTTTATTATTCTGCATTAGAAGTTGTAATAAGCATTGTCAAACACATAGGAACACTAATCTTATTGGGTAGTGTCTGGTTTTAACATTATTTTGCATTAAGAAAGGCCTTGATTCTTGCTGTAGATTCAGTTTTGCTGCCGGGAACATTTCTCCAACATTTTGATCCGTGTTGACATGATTGCACCATGCAGCTGCTAAAAAATATTTCAGCTGCACGTCCCTGGTGCCGTTTTCCTGTTTCTTTGCATCCCAGAAATACTCTACCATATCAACATGTGCCAGTCTGCTGGGTTCTTCCATGTGACTGAATAACTTTTAAATTGCTTAATGTACGTAAATATGGAAAGACAAATAGTACTGACTGCTGTTGGTACTAATAATAATTGCACTGATTTTAACCATTTTAACCAGTGTGCGAGAAAAAAGGGGTACAAACAATAGATGGTGCAAGTTTAACCAGTTTAGAAAGGAGTAAAGCATGCTTCTTAAACCCTAGAACCCTACGGACCCACCGGTGGGTCCAGCTGCTACGTGACCTCGTAATTTTAACAAACCCCCAGTATTGATGTAAAAAACACATTTGGCACAGTTTGGTGACATTTTTGGATAAATGTGCCAAAATGGCCCCTCCGCCTAAGAAATTTCTCACTAATACCATTCTAAAATAAATATGATTCATCTGATTGAGTCCAAATTTGGTATATTTTTACACAACATTTAGATTTAAAAGTCTGTACTGCTTTTTTGTGCTATAAATAATATTTTGGTAGTGTTTTGCAATGTTTATTTCAAAGAAAATTTAGGCAAGGTTCAAAAAATGCAAAATATTTTGTATTTTGTCCCTAATATTTCAGGCAGGGTCAAAGCTACAATGGTGTTGACACCAGAAAACCATTCTATGACATCTTACCTTTACAGAGGTACCAAAAGTTTCTTCTTAAATCTAATAGCTGTTAGGCTATAGGTGATTTACTTTTGTGTGTTTTTTTCAGGCAGAAATGTATTTATACCCCCTTGGTGTAAGAGGCTTGTTTGATGGCTTCAAATTTAATTTAGCCCTTATGACCATAAAAACATTCATCATTTGTTTTCTTTTTGCAGCTATGGGGTAGGCGTCCCCTGCTCCCCTCTGTTAAACAGTTAATTCTTCCATGAAGCAGGATAGTTTCGGGTCCTGTTCAGATAGAAGATCAATGGGTATGAAGCTCGATCCTGAACTGGGAGCAGCCCTGAAGGATCTGGGTGACAGAGACACGCCAGCGCCTCTGTTCGGCTCTATAAAGAATAAAAACTCTCCAACTTGCTCTGTAAAATCACTTCCGCATTGCTTAGTTTATACCGGAAGCAGTAGATACAGTAGAGGCTCCTTTCATGTGATGATGTGGTGAAGAGACAGGAGTTGATCCAATTACCCGCAGTGGAATCGTGTGCAGCATGAATGCATAGTTCAGATTAGGGCAACAACAGAGCAATATTTTAGTAACACCATCAATTATATCCTAAATGAGCTGGATATATCTTGAAAATTTGTACAATTGGCTTCTGTCAGAGATTTCCCCCCCAAAAAGGTTTTTGCATCACATGTATTGTAGGTATTTTACTAGTTTCCACCTTTTTTTCCCAATAACTGTTAGTCTCTGCCTGGCCCAGGCTTTGATTTGCGCTCTACTTTCCCCTACTATACTGATACACTGTGTATACAGTGTCAGTCAGTCTGGCTGGTTAGGCTGAGAAGCAAGTTTTCCAGAAGTACCTAAGGCCTCCATAACAGCAGGGGGTCCCAAGCAAACAAAATTCCCATTCTCAGCTATGATGTTTGATGCTAAGGTGTAAAAATATCTTTATCACAAACTGTTTTACATCAAATGATGCTTCATATAGAAATCAAAGCTGTTGTATTTAAAGAGTAAAAAAATAACCTTCCTTTTTATTTTTTTTAAAGGAAAATTCATGCATGACTTCTAATTTTGCATCTTTGGACTTATATGTTTGACTTTGCATCTGAAATAAAAAGCTTTTCCCTAATTGTTTGCAAGAACTTCTTTGTGCTAAAGACTGTCTGTGCATGAACTTTTTCTATGATATCACCCTGTTGATTTGTTTTCTTCAAGGTTTTAGCCTCATTTAATTCTCTTGCTCTCCACAGCAATCATGGCTTTCTTGTTTGACCTTAAAGCCCTGGTCGACATGATGTCTATTGGAACCCTGCTGGCCTACTCCCTGGTGGCTGTTTGTGTGCTCCTTCTCAGGTGAGCACCTTCACAAATCTTTCAGCTGCCCGTATAGTCTGATTTGCGCAGCATTGGAAAATATCTACCCTAATAGCCTTTTTTTTTCCAAATGCCCACAAGCCAGATTACCCTGACTGCTATTGCATTACCTCAATGATGTAAGAGCTGTGAATGCTCCCATTGTATGATCATTAAGTTGTGGCAGGAGCAGGTCATTTATTTAAGTTTCTTTACTTGTTAAACATAGGGCCTACAACACAGCTCCTTTTCTGGCTCCTATTCTGGTTTAAACTGGTTCCAGTCCTTACTCGTTCTGTCAAAGCTAATATTGTGACGGCTGTTTTTCATACCTTGTGCTGGAGGATATGCACTTTCCCTCTGCAGTTTGTAACACAGTTGTAAACAACCTTTTTCCTTTATTGCTGCAAGATAGTATAGTTGCCATATTCCAGTGAGTATGCAGAAAAAACTTATTGTTCATACCTAGGGTAT
The DNA here is from genome assembly GCF_016077235.1 of Cyprinodon tularosa. Taxonomy (NCBI): domain Eukaryota; kingdom Metazoa; phylum Chordata; class Actinopteri; order Cyprinodontiformes; family Cyprinodontidae; genus Cyprinodon; species Cyprinodon tularosa. The sequence continues at coordinate 512,975 of NW_024039019.1, forward strand.
GTAACCCTGTTTTAGCAGATATATAGCTTACACCTTCACAAAACACTGCTGTGTTTTGAGCTCTTTCTCAGCTGATGGTGGGTTTACCAGACTACGGTCAGGACAGAAATCTCATCAAAATGAGGTCGACAGAATGAAGCAGGCAAAAATATGACAGAAACTGAGGCATGAAAATTGAAATAAAGGAACTAGACTATTAGCATAATACAGGAATATAATCTAAAAAGAAAAACATTTACCAAGAAACTCAAATATATATTGTAGTATATAGTATTAAACAGTATGCACCAATCTGACTGTATAATCTGGTTGAATAGTCTCTGGAAAGTGCCTTGAGATGATGTGTTATGAATCGGCGCATTATAAATAAACTAAAATAAAACTGAACTAACAGCCTTCTGCAGTATTATAGTTACTCGAATTAATCAGCTTGCTTTGTCCACCTGTGTAACCTCAAAATCAATAAACTGTACAAACTGGGTCTATGATTTCTTGTTTAATGTTACTATGCTAGTTTTTTTTTCCTTTTAGTTCTGCAATATTTGTCGTAGAAGCACCGTAGTGCTTCAAAAAGGAAACATTTTGTTTTTTTATTTTAAATGAGATCATGCATATTCATTGACATGCCATCAACAGGGTTTAACATCCAAATTGGACAGATTTAGCCACACAGGTTAATTTATCCCATGACGCAAAGATTAAAAAATTAAACCCTGACTTGACCATGATTTAAGTAAACCGATACGTTTGTTTTAACATTTCAGTTTTCAAAAAACATAACATTGGTCTCTGTAAAGTGCCTTGAGATGACATGTATTGTGAATTGACACTATATAAACTAAATAGATTTAAAGATATGGAGGATTTTTTTTAAAGACCTGCCCTCTCCATTAAAAAAAATGCAAAAGCCCATTTCTTCTCGTGTACGCCCCGTTTAAAATGTGCTCCCATAGCTCATAAAAGCTTACTGTGGGACATACATTGGGGACTATATTGCAAACTCAGTTCACCGACCGTCCAGATGACCGCTTTTTGCTCTGTTGGTCACAAAACTCCACCGCGCAGTCCCTGCACCATCTTTAGTCACCACTGTCAGGTAGCGACAGAAAATCCCGTAGCACTTTGCAAAGCATTCTGGGATATATCTGCCTCTTCGTAGACACTCCCTCTTATGACCTGCCATTTTCAAAGAACCAGATGTAACGAAACGTGAGCTTCAATGACTAAAACCACACTGTGGCGAGCTACAGTAAAAGTGTGCATTCACAGAAAAAGCCAACGGGGCAGGCACGTGGGACAGTCTTACATAAACATATCACCAGAATGACAATGACCATTTAGATGATCCACCCACAAAATAGTCCTCTATACCTTTAAGGCAATGCTGAACTTTCAGCTATTGTCCATTAAAGTGTATAATCCGTCACCACTGATTCAACAAATGTATAACCAATAAACTTTATTTCCTATTTTGCACTGTACAAAGCAGTCCTTATACCTGTTGTATGCATTTCTTCCTGGCTGTTTCACTTTGAAACTCATTCACCTTTTGAACAACTTCATTTCCCCATTTTGAGACAGTTTTGTTCTTTGTGTACTTCAGTACGTTTAATGCAACCCAAAAATATAATTCCCCACTTCTTCCTCTGGGCCAAGAATGTTTAGCCTACCCATATTACATGCCAGCATAAGCACCCCTGTGTCTTTGGGAATCATGTACCATAATCTATTAAAAAAAAAAACGAAGAAAAAAAAAAAAAACACACCACAACAGGCAGCATGTAATCCCATCAAGCATTGAAATACAACATTTCAAGAATTGAAAGATTTTTTTTATTTCTAAACTGCTAAAATGTTCTCCCAAGACTTGTGCACTTCATCTGAGAAAACAAAAAATAAAAAGTTAGGGCAGTATTAAAGATGTTTAGCATTTTCTAGTGTCAGTATCAACCCACCTTGGCTCCCTTTAGGTTTCTACTGTGTTCTTTGGAACAACTTGTGCTGCCCAGATCCAGGATTCTGGGGGTTCTCTGGAGCATCAGGACCATGTTCCTTCAGATAATGAGTCTCCTGAGAGTAGTCTCTGCCCCTCTCATGATTTCTGCTGAAGGTAGAGTAGGTGCCAGGAGGGTACTGACCAAACAGGAGCCTATAGTCAAAAGCAGGGTAAGGAAGCCTGTAAGGAAGAGGGTAGGGAAAAGGATAAGGCAACAAGCCACCCAGGACAGGGTTTATAGGGACAGCTGGGTAACCAGACTCCTCCGTCTCCCGCTGGTAATGGCCAAGCTCAGCTTCTTTAACGATGTTGGAAGTCTCCCCAGACTGAAGAATAGGTCCTACAGGCTGTGCAGGTGGGAGAACAGCACCAATGTCCTCAGCATCAGTTGATGAATCCTCAAAGGAAGGAGGAGCAACAAACCAGTCTGCTAATAGAGGGAGATTGAAAAGGGAACTTCAATTTTCTTCATACATTTAGCTATGCCATGTCACTGAATCATTTGAGACTGGTTACCTGTGGGGGGAGACTGAGCAGCTCCAGGCTGTTGAGAGTCAACATAATATGCTGGCATCTGGGAGCCATAATAAACAGGAGCCGCTTGGTACAACCCAGCCATGGGGTTCACATTGACAAACTCCGCTGGCGTTCGCACAAAGGTAGGGTGGCTTGGAGTTTTTACTGCAGGAGCGCTGAAGGACACATGGTCAGCTTGGAAAGGAGCCGCTACTCCCTGAGATGCTGCTTTGATGCCACTGCCTCCCTGGAGCTGTGGTCTTGGATCTAGACTCCAGATAACATTTGTTAAACATCTTCCTGAATTTACTGCAAGTAGATCAGAATAATACTTCACCTTTGACAGGAAGACCACAGACATCCAGAATCAGCAAGACAACAAGGGAAGCCCTGAAACCAAGAAAAAACAAATTAGAAACAGCTTTTAAAATAAATAGACTCCAATACTGAAAGACTCATTGCCATACCCCAGGAGGATCTGAAAAGTCATCATACTGAAGACCAACAGTAAAACAATGCGGGCAGGAGGGTTTATAAATGGAACTCAGATCACTGCTACCAATCAGAGCTTAACAAGCTAACAACACACAGCTGGTGAAGAGAGACTTCCAATAGGAGAAGCTGAAATCGTTGTGTTTAGTTTTCACTGCTTTATTTCAGACCTGCATTGATTTATTTTTAACTTGAAAAGTATGCTGTCTTCAAATTTGACAAAGAAAACAAACATGTTACGTGTTAATTTAAAATACAGTAGAGCAAAGATTAAAGTCTTGTGGTTTCATTCATGCAGCTATAATTTTAATTCTGTTCATGTTGTAACTTTAAAAAAAAACCTTAGGCTTTTTCTAAATCTGGATCCCTGATCAAATCTCTTAATTGAATGATATACACAATCCACAAAACATCTCAACCAATCAGAAGAATAGCATCTCTGTATGGAGCACTGCCTGTCAAAACCCAACCAGTAATACTGTCTCTTAAAGTACAAAAATATGCAAAGGGCAGGAAAAAATAATGAACAGTTTAAATTCAAACAAAACTACTCAACAACAACAATTCATTCAAACCCTTGGAGCTCAATATTTCTAAAGTATAAATTTCTGTCTATCAGGCCGCGGATGGTTACAAAGATGTTTGTCTATCCTTTAAAGCTTAATTTGCACTTCTGATATTCCTGCAAATAGTGTCTTTGCTAGAATTTTCAGCATTTGCTACTTCATATAGGAATAAACCTGTTAGGAACGAAAAGTGAACCCAACAGAGATCATATGTGTAACAGTAACGCATGGCTCTGTTCTGTGCAGAGCTTAGTGTTGGGACCCTTAGATCTGCACAGCTAATTGATGGTATAAGCCACCAGGTTGGACCTTTACCAAAAGACTGTTTTCCATCTGAATGCCCTCTTCATATAAATTATTTTTCATTTCTAATATAATTTAAAAAAGGATGCACCACGGTGAAGGAAGACATAGGTGTTTGCAGCTTTTTTATTGCCTAACTTCCAGGACAACACCTTTTCTTCCTTATCATCCATTTCTCTAATCCTCTCTACACAGCAATCATTTATTAGAGGATTTTCTGTAAAACTTAGAACAATAGCCCTTTGTGAAAACACAGTCAAACACCAACAATGTCCACATATTATGATGGCCTCTATGATTATCAACTAATTTATCAACTAAAGTGCTTCACTGAAAGCCAATGTGTATTGTATTTAATGCAGGCTGATAAAAAATACCAAAACAAACAGATAACAAAGCACCCATAAAATTAATTTGTTTTTGATCAATGTGACCACTTACTGAACTGATGAAGCTACAAGATTAACACCAATTTTAAAACAACAAAGGATTGTGCAACTGCAGTGAAATCGTTTGGAAGTAAAGCCGTAGGTCATGATAACCTGATCAGGCAGACTGATTATAGCATATTACTCCTGCTGTGTTCGTACAGCATAACCACCTCCATTTTTTATATGGCTCAATAATTTATAACATATTTCAAATATTTTCAGTTAATAGTGCGCAAAGGGACTCTTAGGGTATGTTTTTTTTTTTTTTTGTTGCTTTAGAAACGTAATGTTTTGCTTAATATACCATAAAATTATATAACGTGCTTGAGTACAATTCAGGTCACCTGACACGGGCTGAGGTGCAAAACACATGTTAGCTCAGTAAGTAAAAAAAATTAAATTCTATAGCTTGATTGCTTGTTGTCAAGAATATTAAAACCTAGAGAGGGAATAACTGACAGTTTAAAACATGGCTGTGTGTCTTGCTTGGCGTGGGCCAAGAATCAGGCACTTAATTTCAGCAGATCCTATCAGAGACATCCCCAAGTTGTGCTAAGGTGCTAAAATCATGTTTTTACTTTTCACGGCATTGAGAACTCACTGCTGTATCAGTCTATTGAATTGAATGAACCCATTTCTGGTAAACTCTTGACAGAATTTTCCTTTTCATAAATCAAAACCCAGACTCTACACATTTGTCCTCCAGGTACCAGCCAGAGGGAGTCCTAGAGAGGCAGCCAGGAAAAGGAGAGAAGGACTATTTATCATCTGAAGAGTCCGAATTGACCGAGTCAGAGTCCCACCTGAACATGCTGAAGGATGGTAACTCCACCCTTCAGACTGTCCTGCATCCACCCCTCTTACCTTCAGAAGAGTCATCCTTTGTGGTCAACATGTCCATTTGTGTGTTAGGTACACAGCCTTTTGTTCTCAAAATCTTTTTTTGTTGTTGTTGTCATTTACTTTAGTTTGTGGTTAAGGTGGGATAACCTCTCTCTCTATTCTCCGCACCACAGTGCTGATAGTGTGCATCATCAGCTATCTCACCACCTACCATTTTAATTCAATCATTGCTTTGGAAGTGTGGATTTTGGCCTTGCTGTCTGTGTGTCTCCTAATCTTCAGCATCTGCGTTTTCATGGTCTGCAGGCAGCCTCAAACTACCAAGAAGGTCTCCTTTATGGTATGTAGAAACTTGGTTGTTATTCTAAACTTTTCTGTCCTCGAACTCACATTGTGTTTGGTCAAGTATTCATCAGAACACCACATCAGACTAACAGCTCCTTCTTTTTTACCACAGGTTCCCCTTCTGCCCTTCCTGCCTATTCTGAGCATATTTGTTAATATTTACCTCATGGTTCAGTTAAGTGGAGACACCTGGATACGTTTCTCTGTCTGGATGGCTGCAGGTAAATCCCTATCAGCACATGACCACAAATTATACCTTGGTGCCATGCTTATGTTAAAGTCATAAAACTTGAGGGAGAATGATAGATGGTAAATATATTGTTGTTAAACTAGTTAAAAAAAAGGTTAAGTCGTTAAACTTCTAACCCTTTGCCACATTTTGCAATGTTGTAACTGCAAACCTCAATGTATAAGGGGTTGATCTAGAGAGAACAGGGACCAGTGGGATTGATAGGAGTTGAACATTTAGCTGATTGCAGGTTTGCAAGGCCTTTGAGATATGTCCATACCAGCAATGGATGTTCTCCACCCTCCAACCAATGACATCATTCTTCTAGAGCCAGTTTTATTGGTAGGAACAGGAATATGGTAGCTTCAGAAAACAGAATCTTGATGCATTTGAAGGCTGAATTCGTTTCGCAATCTGGATGAATAATGTCTTGGTGGAGGTAAGTGTAGTTAACCCAGCTAGGGGTTAATAAAGTGGTGGAGAATTTGGAAAATCCCAGAAAACACTGTAATGGTTACAGATGTAGGGTGTCTCCCATCCCAGAACAGCTCCTATGCCGTTTTGGAGGAGCCAGAGGACTTGGTGGAGATCTTTGTTGTCAAGGTCAAGAAACACAAGGACATTAAAGAAATCTTGGAGAAGGCTTGAAACACAGGTGGAGCATTGCAGGGACCAAAGAGCGTGACTAGATGTTTAAAATTACCAATAGGGGTTTTTAAGGCTGTTTTCTAATCATCTCCTTGGTGTATATGGAGGAGGTGGTAAGCATTTCGGAGGTCCAGCTTGGTGAAAATTCAGGTGTTGCTGCTGAGCTTACAAGATGGGGTCATGGCTCTTGATGGTAATTTGGTTGAGTCCTCTGTAGTCCATAAAAAGGTGGAGAGATCCGTCTTTCTTGAACAGAAAGAAGTCCAGCCCCAGTGGAGAGGAGGATGGGCAGATGGGCTCATTAGTATGTCTCCATCAACCTTTTTTTTATTTGGAAATGTTATAGAGTCAATTGGACAGTAGAGGGCACCAGGCAATAAGTCAGTGGTGCAGTCATGGAGACAATGAGGTGGTAGAGAGTGGGCCTTGTCTTTAGTGAAAACTTGTATCAAGTCATAATATTCTTTAGTGATGGGCTAAGATCGAAAGACTGGATTGAGGAATTGCCTTTAGGGGTCGTGCCAGGAGCAATGGCATCTTGGAGGCAGGAGGAATGGCAGTCAGGGGACAAGGACTTGATGCTATCGAAAAACATTTTATCCGGGAATTGTGAGCCTTTAACCAGATGTATCCTGGAACTAATATGGGTTAACAAAAGGAGAAGATGTAGAATACTAGTTCTTCAGTACAGTTACTAGAAATAATGAGTTGAATAGTATGGGTTAAATAAGTGAATTGATATAATGAACATCCTTAAAGGGAAGTGGCATGGAGTGAAGTCTGGAATGGTGCTGTTTCAATTTTAAAGTGTTGGACAAGAGACTGTGCAATGACTGTTCCCACCTGGAGTCAATGAGCATTCCGAGTTGAAGAGACTCATAGCTGAACAGGAGGTTGGTAGGAAGAAGTAGTCAGGGAAGAGCTGGCTGATGGTCCCACTGTGGGCACAGTGGGACCTTCTCCTGATTTCTTAGAGGACAGGTGGGTGGCTTTTTCTTTTCCTCTGCATTGACAGCATCTCTCAGCCTGAATATTCAGTCAAAGCAAGAGCAGACATAATTTTTCTTCCTAAATGCAGTGGAAGTTTTATTCAGTTCCCCAGGTTCTGTGATCAACTTCCTGATCTTATGATTTAAAAGACTACCTTTATCTGCCTTAAATAGGGAAAGAATAAATGCATGGATAAAGAATGAAAGCATTGATTGTTTTTTTGGCTTTAGACCATTCTTACCTTGGGAATACACAATTATGTTATTTTACTCAAACGGATGAAACTGTACTTAAGACCGAAAGGAGATTATTCTTCTTTTGAGAATTGTCAGAGGGGTTCACTAATCCTTGTTGACACTGGAAGGTAATGACTGGATAAACTGGGAAACATCTTTAGTGTGTGTATTTGCCTCCCTGTTTGGCTGCATGGAGAAGAGGAATCAGCTTGTAAAATAGCTCCCATATATCTGTGTGAAGGTCAAATAACTTATCTGGATCAAAAGTTCAATATCTTCATTTGTTCTTTGAAGGTGAATATATCTGGAATAGGGAAGCAGGAGGTTTGAAGCATTCAGTCTCAGTGGATAAGCTGACAAACCTTTCTCTCTATCTAGATCACAAAGGTTTGGGGTCAGAAAGCTATTACCAGTGCATCTAGGTGGAAGTTAAAGGTCTGACTTTACGCCCCACACCATGTCACACGTTCAGAAAAGAAATCTGCTAACAAGAAAAAAGAGTGGGCCAGAATAAATAGAATAAGCACAGCTCATTGACATCGATAAAACAGCCAGTCTGCTCTGATCTTGCACGGTTCATCTTTGCATGACAAAATCCACATTTACACCTTTTGAAACCAAACCGAGGAGGGTCTGAGCATGGCAGACATGTTCACAAGTCACTTTTTGCAAGTCCAAGTCAAGTCTCAAGTCTTGAGAGCTCAAGTCCAAGTCAAGTCTCAAGTCTTGAGAGCTCAAGTCCAAGTCAAGTCTCAAGTCTTGAGAGCTCAAGTCCAAGTCAAGTCTCAAGTCTTGAGAAGGCCTGTCGCAATAATCAATTAATCGCACAAAAAATTCTAATCACTTGATTCATTTAAAAAAGTGCAATAATTTTTGTGCTTGCTTGTTTCTCCTTGTGTTTTCATCTCCGTCACTGAGACGGTATAGCCTAAAGGTCGCTATTATATCTATGGAATTATCATTATCTTGAACTGCTAAATGAAAAATACAATTAAAAAAAGCACACGCAAAATTTTTTTCCAGATAAATTTTGCATTTTCTTACAGTATTTCCTGACATTTGTGGTTACAACTTTTTCTAGTTTTAGCAGTAAATGTCTGCTCTTTTATTGAAAATGAGGACTGTGGAAAAAAAAACAATCACAATCCTGCCGTCCACGTACTGTTGCGTCAGTGACGTCAGTGTGTTGCACAGGGAAAAATATGGTTTATGGTTTTCTTTCATTTAAGTGTTAGTTTTATGCTTTGCATGTTTGGAGAGGAAGATATGATTTATTTTTCTTTGTATTTTCTTCTTGAGCTTTGCATGTTTTGATGTTTCTTTTTTATATGATTGTTTGCCTTTATTTTAGACTTTTGAATTTTTCCTGCATGTTGGGTTGTTTTGGTTTGTTTTTCCCTTGTGACAATCCATGCGCACTGGACTGAAGTAGTTGTCTGAGGAGGCGGAGTGCATTAATTGCGCTGCGTAATGCTGCGCTCAGGTGTGAGCAAGGGCTGATTAAAGCCGACATAAAAGGAGTCTGAAGGAAAGGAGAAGGAGAACGGAATCTGCAGGTGACAGGCACATATCTTCCGACGGGGTTTTGGCGCGTGGATGCTGGCGTTCTCCTTGCTTCTCTTTTTAGCTGGATCGGTCTGGAAAGGGGTTTGGCACGCCAGGGAGTGGAACAGTGCTGGAGCGCCGCGTGTTGGTGGATCAGCCAGTGGGTGCTGCAGGCCGATCACTCGCACCAGCAGCAGCATAACAAGCGGAGCCCAACTTCCAGCCTGTGATTTTTAAGGAAAACTCTTGAATTTTAGGTTTTATCAGGAGAAGAAAAGGACTGTTTTATTATGCCACTTTTGCTGTGGCTTTTTGTATAAATAAAACACTTGAACTTGAGTGCTTCACGGTTTGGGTCTTTGAGTTTTTTTTTTTTTTTTTTTTTTTTTTACCTCTTCTGTGTGCGGTTAAGGCGAGCGGCGATCAGTCAAGTTAGTAAAACAAAAAACACTTGAATAAGTGTTTTTACACTGGAATAAAATATTGTTCACAAGTCGGAAATCACGAGTCTCAGTCGAGTCTGAAGTCCTTTAAATGCAAGTCTAAGGCTACGTTCACACTGCAGGCCTTAATGCTCAATTCCGATTTTTTTGTGAAATCGGATTTTTTTGCATGTCCGTTCACACTTCCAAGTATATGCGACTTGTATGTGATCTACTGTGTGAACTGAAAGCGTTCAACCGAAGTGTCCCGCATGCGCACTCGAGGACGCGATGACGTCACATGTAGCAAGCGTCCTCAGTGTTTGCGGAAGTAAACATGACTCGTAATACCGCAGCGTATATTGCGTTCTTTAAGTTCTTCTCCAACAGGAGCAGGCACATTACGAATGAAATCTTTTTAAGAAGATCAAAAAGAAAGAGAGCCAGATTTCTTGCAATGGCGTTTTGTGGGGCAGTAATAGCAACGTCCGTACAGAGCTCTCACTGAGCTCTCTATTGACTGCTCTCTGTGTTATCTTCCGCCATGGTTGTTAGTTTTTCCCACCTCCGCTTAGTAGGACGCAGATTAGTAACGTTTAGTAACATTTGTCAAGTATCAATGACGTGTAGGTCGGATGAATGCGACCTGGCCGTACAGACACAGGTCGCATTTGAAAAGATCAGATACGTATCGGATTCAGGACCACATATCCAAGTGGCCTGGGTCGCATTTGAAAAAATCCGATCTGTGTCGTTCAGACTGTCATAAAAAGATCAGATGCAGGTCACATATGGGCAAAAAAATCGGAATTGGGTCACTTCAGGCTGCAGTGTGAACGTAGCCAAAGTCGAGTCTGAAGTCATTAAATATGCGACTTAAGTGCGACTCGAGTACGAGTCACAAACTCGAGTCCCCATCTCTGGAGCATGGTAACCTTAGACTTTTAGACTTAGACTTCTTTTAATGTAATTTTGTAAACAGAGTGTATACAAAAGAAATTTCGTCTTGTACTATTCTCACGTCAACCAACATAACTGTTGAGTGTAAATTTACCACAACTGAACTGGACCGTGCCAGACATTACCAAACCGTGCTAAATCTAGCACATGTTCAACAGTAGGGCTCAGCACAGTTGAGTTGTGGCTCAGTTCTCTGATAACAAAGAGTGCACGAGCAGGCTGTGTAATCTCCTATTTACAGTTAGCGGATTTTCGGAGTGTCCGGTTTTGCAATTCACAGATCTCTTCACCTGTTCACAACACCAACTTCTTCCCAGCTTATTAACAATAAATGGCATAAAAGCGTGGTAAGACTTGGGATAATGTAGAGACTGAATCTGGCTCAAGATTGTTGAAATCTAATGCAGCTTTCTAGCTTGCAGTTTCAAACCCATGAAAAATACATGTTGCAGGGCTTTTAGAACTTTGATATCCATTTTCTGAGACTGCTTTGTTAAAACAGGTGAGGGTCATCTAATTATGAAAAGTCAAGAGAATGGACAAAGAAGATGCGTCTTTAATGTCTATAAGGATGGACTTATATGAATTTTAACTGGAAGGATGTTTCTTAGGTTTCCATGCTCTGTTTCACTTTTTTTCATGTGTTCAGTACTTGTTCTATTTAACAAAATATTTTAAGTTATATAACATTTAAATTATTCAAATACTTGTAAATACATTGGAACCTTGACTAAACATATATAGCTCCTTTCCTGTACCTCATTTTTGAACTTCTTTTGCAGGCTTCTTGATCTACTTTGGTTATGGCATTTGGCACAGCACCGAGCGACAGCGCCACTGTCAAGGTGCGCAGAACAGTAACCACACCAACCAGCAAAACATGAAGACCATCCAGGACAAGCAGGGCGAAATGGGATCCTCCTCTGCGAAGGAGCAGGAGTGCTTCATCAGCCCTGATAAAACCAGCCAGTGTTAAAGTTTCCAAAGTGTTTGACTAACTCCAAGAGGCAGCTGATACAAGAAAGCACTCAGCGGCTTCAGCCTCAATGCGCCTGTACATATGGTTCGACATGTGTACAAATCTCACTAGCACCTTTGGTCTGCAAATGCAGTGTCAGTATTCTGTATCAGTACCAGCATGATGAGAAATTGCTCTGTCCCTGTGACTGGACCACAGTGCAGTAGTTCCCATGGGGCCTTTGTGCACAGGCTTGGAGGAATAAAGGACAGGTAACACACTGGAGAGCAGAAGCAAAGATATGTGGCTTCATGAGGGACTGGAGATTTGATTGCAGAAAACATCTTATAGTCCTCCTGTGATACAACCAAACACACACTCACACACACATATATGTATGTATATAAAAACACATTTGTCTGGACTCTTCCATTTTTTTCACAAATGAATTTAATTATATTTTTGATGACCTCATAGAACGTAAACTTGTGCCTTTCTAATGTCTGTAGAAAACAAGACTTTACACACCTTGACCTACAGTGGATATCATTATGCTAAAAAATGTCAATTAAATTGTCGAAATGAGAACCTGACAAAACATTTCAAGGCTTTCTACACTTTTACGCCGACATATCTGGTATAGTTTCTGCAAAAAAAAACCCCAAAATCAACTAATAAAAGCATTAAACAAATCTGTGAGAGACAATAAACCTACAATAGCTTATTACCTGAAGCTTTACACCCTTATTAGTTCCTATGTGCCAATTTTATTTTATTTCTACTGATTTCATTATTTTGCATCCGGCTACTCAGCCATAATTTGTGGAAGGGTTAGGTTGGATTGAAAAGATCTTTTTGTATGAAGGTATCAGTCAGTAGTGTGGTTGTAGAAGTTTATATCTATCCAAATACATCACAATCAGTAGAGACAATAAACACAAAAATGTCAAACCAGTCTGTGTATCTGCCAACATGCCTTCAGTCTAAAACAGAAGAAAAAACTTCTCCAGTTCTGAATTCTGAAATTTGAGAAACAATATTTAACAATATGTTGTTTTCTTTTAAAGAAAACATCCAGTCTGCTAACGTGTTACAAAGCTGCATGTAAATATTGGTGTGATAAAACCAGCCCCAAACGTTTAGGGTAAAACCTCCAAAAGTTAACTTTTGGTACAAAAAGTAATACTGAACATCATCAAATCTGCAGCAGTACATGGTAGTGGCAGCATCATGCTATGGGTTTTAATTTCTCTCATTGGAACTGCAATTGCTTATCCAAGTACTTTAAGTTTTGAACAATTTTAAATACCAGTCCATACTGATTGTTAACCTCTAGGTGTCTGCTATAAAGTTTAATACTAAGGGGGGGTTCATTCTACATACATGAACTTATGTGGTCTACATCCGCATTAACAAAATTCTGACTGCACCACAAGATTGACAAAGATTTGGATTAGCCAAATCATGTCCATTATCCAAATCTGACAGGGAATGGTTAGAATCACCAAAATCTTGAAGAAATCTGCAAGTCACATGATGAAGGAACATGATTCCTGATCAGGCTGATGGATACCGATGGACTCAAGACCGGATGCTAAAATTATTCGGCCAAGGATGTTTACCTTATGTATCTAAGTTGCATCTTATTTTAGGTTTCACTCTTTCCACTAGTCTCTCACGTTTGCTTTTCTGCTAAATTGTAGAGGGATAAAAGTTTAGAACGTCGAGATCCAAGTCTCATGTTTGAATCTATGGTATGTTGTCACTCTTAAGGAGCCACCTGTAGACACAGGGAGTTAGCTTTGCTAGTTGAAGTACTGGAGGAAAATTATATTTGAGATGACCCAGTTTAAATCTTCCCTGTAGTCCCTAAAAGCCCCTCTAGCTGTGATCTTATGAAGCACAAATTGACTCGTTTTATTACGTTTGTTGTGTTGACTATGAACTGTTAAGTTTGGAAATAAGGAAATATGGATATCGGCTAAGATGTAAAACCTTCATGAAAATGTTTTACAGCATATTTTGTTTTTAATACTGTCCTGGTATGACTAATTTTATTCCTGCGTGACCCTGATGGAAATGTTCTCTTTAGTCTCATTTAAAAGGGTTTGGAGAGTTTTGGTTTTTTCAAGGTGATGGGGGTGGCTCGATCTTACTCTTGTCGGGCTGATGGTTAGTTTTTGATATGTTGAAAATACATTAAAGGGGTGAGACACAATGATGCATGTTGCTTATTGATCATGTCAAACAGTGCAGGCGGAGCCTTTAGCAACCTGAACGTAAGAAATTAGGTGCAACACTGGAAGTAATTAAATTTAGGTGGAAGAACCTTTAACCAGCTGCACATTGATCATGAGACTGGTTTATCCCTTTGCTACTTTATATTTGTCTCCTGATTTAAGAGACACCAATAAATTAACTAAAAGCTGAATTTGACTAAATATCTTAATGCTTCTGCTCTAATCACATTTGACAAGCTAGTTGCAAGAAGGTATAATTGTCTGGCAAAATAGCTCACTTGAGCCAATATCTAGTGTTCATCCCAGAGTTTTTGTATTAAGGTTGAATTGCACCGCTCAAGAAAAGTTTTATTCAAACTTTAAGCCTGTTCTCAGACTAAATCACCCTGTTGAACTTTTCATTGATGGCTCTTTAGAGGTTTGGGCTAAAATGACAGCTGAGAACTATACAAAGTGAAGCTAAACCAGTTGAAGAGAATTTCACCCACGGTATTAAAACTGGCTTTAATTGACAAGATCCATCATTAAAATCATTTTTAAGCAATAGTTTTATTGCTCAGCAAAATCTTGGTTTCTGCCAGATGTGATGTCAGTTTTATCGAGACCACAACTCCCAATTTATTTTCTCTATCAGAACAGACTTAAGGGAGAGGACTTTTGTTTAAACTAAAAGACTTCGTCCTTGTTCTGAATTGTATGAAAAACTTGCCACTGAAATGTGTCCCACCTAAGGTGAACATTAGTTGCTCTTGACCTTGCAGCCATGTTCGTTGAACAGTCTGATGTAACACATGGACTCCTATACTGACGAGATAGAAAAAAAAACAGCTTTTCAAGTAAAATAAAAAATAAACCAGAATCACAAGACTATTTGGATAGCACAACAGACCATGCTGATGGGCCTAATAAATCTGAGTACCTGACAAATGGTATTCATACTCTGGGGGGGGGGGGTCAGCGTTATGCATATTAATTGAACTGGCAACACACTGGCAGCAGTCCTCTAATAAGGGGCAGCGGGAACAACAAAATCTGATGCCACCACAAAGATCAGTCATTGCAATTCATATGAGATTTGTGAAGATTTTTATTTTATAACTGCTAAAAACACTAAACTGGTACACTTCAACTGGGGAGGAAAAAAAAAAAAAAGAAAAAAAAAAAGAAAAGTTAGGGCAGTATTAGTAAAGATTTTTAGTATTTTCTAGTGTCAGTATCAACCCACCTTGGCTCCCTTTAGGTTTCTACTGTGTTCTTTGGAACAACTTGTGCTGCCCAGATCCAGGATTCTGGGGGTTCTCTGGAGCATCAGGACCATGTTCCTTCAGATAATGAATGGACTGAGAGTAGTCTCTGCCCCTCTCATGATTTCTGCTGAAGGTAGAGTAGGTGCCAGGAGGGTACTGACCAAACAGGAGCCTATAGTCAAAAGCAGGGTAAGGAAGCCTGTAAGGAAAAGGATAAGGCAACAAGCCACCCAGGACAGGGTTTATAGGGACAGCTGGGTAGCCAGACTCCTCCGTCTCCCGCTGGTAATGGCCAAGCTCAGCTTCTTTAACGATGTTGGAAGTCTCCCCAGACTGAAGGATAGGTCCTACAGGCTGTGCAGGTGGGAGAACAGCACCAATGTCCTCAGCATCAGTGGATGCATCCTCAAAGGAAGGAGGAGCAACAACCCATTCTGCTAATGGAGGGAGATGGAAAGAGGAACTTCAATTATCTTCAAACATGTAAAAGATATTTATGCCACATCACTGAATCATTTGAGACTGGTTACCTGTGGGGGGAGACTGAGCAGCTCCAGCCTGTTGAGAGTCAACATAATATGCTGGCATCTGGGAGCCATAATAAACAGGAGCTGCTGGGTTGTACCAAGCCATGGGGTTCACATTGACAAAGTCAGCTGGCGTTTGCACAAAGGTAGGGTGGCTTGGAGTTTTTACTGCAGGAGCGCTGAAGGACACATGGTCAGCTTGGAAAGGAGCTGCTACTCCCTGAGATGCTGCTTTGATGCCACTGCCTCCCTGGAACTGTGGTCTTGGATCTAGACTCCAGATAACATTTGTTAAACATCTACCTGTATTTACTGCAAGTAGATCAGAATAATACTTCACCTTTGACAGGAAGACCACAGACATCCAGAATCAGCAAGACAACAAGGGAAGCCCTGAAATCAAGAAAAAACAAATTAGAAACAGATTTTAAAATAAATAGACTCCAATAGTAAAAGACTCGTTGCCATACCCCAGGAGGATCTGAAAAGTCATCATACTGAAGACCAACAGTAAAACAATGAGGGCTGGAGGGTTTATAAATGGAACTCAGATCACTGCTACCAATCAGAGCTTAACAAGCTAACAACACACAGCTGGTGAAGAGAGACTTCCAATAGGAGAAGCTCAAATTGTTGTGTTTGGTTTTCACGGCTTCTTTTCAGACCTGCATTGATTTACTTTAACTGACATGGTGTGCTGTTTTAAACATTTTATACTAGATTTCTTCAAACTTGAATAAACAAAAATAAACAAAAACATGTTAAGCGTTGAGTTAAGATAAGGATGCAGAGTTATCCCAGGCAGGCAGGGAGCAAACACCATTAGAAGGACACTAAATGTAATATCATACAAAACTTAAACCGCAATCTTCCCTCCTGATTAGTTTGAATGCCCAAAAGGCTTTTGACAGGGTAAAACTCAGTTTTCTATACCAGACATTGCCAGGATTTGGATTTTCACAGCAATTTGCTGAAAGGGTGAAAATAATCTATAAAAATCCAAAATCCCGAGTTTGAATTAATGGATATTGCTCAGAATTTTTTTGATCTCAGGAGAGGAGTTAGGCAGGGGGACTGTTTAAGTCCACTACTATTCGTGGTTAATATAGAACCATTAGCAGAAGCAATAAGACAGAATAAACAAATTTGTGGAATAAGAGATGAGGGAGGGGTAGAACATAAAATATCTTTATTTGCAGATGACTTACTTCGTAATGTTAACAGAGCCACCAAGGTCAGGTAGCAATGATGTTATCAGGTGAATGTCCAGCACAACTAAAAGAGAAAGTAAAGTTCAAATGGACCAATAAAGGATTTAGATAATTGGGTATAATTATTACACCCCAAACTACACAGTTATTTGAAACAAATTATGAGAAGCTGAGGAAGGAAATTATAAAAGACCTAGAAAGATGGGAGATTCTACCACTCACCCTCGGGGGGAGGGTAGAGACAGTCAGAATGAATATCTTACCGAGACTACTGTTTATATTCCAATCACTACCAATCTCCATCCCCAACTCGTTTTTTAAAGAGATGGATAAAAGAATATTAAGGTTTGTATGGCAAAATAAAAAAGCAGGAATTAAACTTAAAATACTCCAGTCCCCAAAGAGTAATGGAGGGCTAGGTTTACCGGAATTAAAGAACTATTATTGGGCTGCTCAATTGAGAGCCATAGCCCTATGGTTAGCAAAGGATCAAGAGACAATATGGGTAGATATGGAGCAAAGGGCCTGCCCAAATCTGTCCCTAGATACACTGCCCTTCACAACAAAGCGGGTTCAAAGAAATCCCAAGATTCAAAATTACTGGATTAAGGAAACAATTAATATTTGGTCAAGAATAAAGAAAAAATGTAACTTTCCAGACTCTATATCAAGAATTGTAAAAATTAACTAAGATTCCAGACTTTATCCGTGCTACTATGGACACAGGGTTTGAGAGATGGACAAAAGGGGGACTGGTATTTATAGAACAGCTTTTTAAAGGGTCAACAATGAAATCTTTTGAACAAATTCAACGGGAATTTGACTTACAAAAAAATTATTTTTACAGATATCTGCAGCTCAGACATTACCTTCAGAATCATAGTGTATGGCAGAAAATCTCAACAGATATGACCAAGACGGAAGAAATTCTATTATCAATAGCAAAAGGTGAATCAAAAAAAGGCATGATCTCAAAACTATACAAAAGCCTACAATATGAATCCAATATCAATAATAAGGGGACCAAGGAGAAGTGGGAATAGAGGCTAATATAATAATAGCAGATGAGGACTGGGAAGAAACATTTAGCTCTGGACACAAGTTAACCAACAGCCCAACATGGAGGGAATTTGACTGGAAAGTCAAGATGCGTTACTTTAGCTCTCCAATTATTACATCTAAATATGGCGGGACATCTTGGCTATGCTGGAGAAACTGTGGAAAGGTGGGGGATTTTACTCATATATTTTGGGATTGTCCAAAGGTGGTCGAGTTTTGGAAAAATGTGCAAACAGATATAACAAATATTTTAGGCATTTATTTAGATCTGGATATATCTGTAGATATTTTAGGAATAATTCCCATGGACATGATCAATAAAGACAATAAATACTTGATTAGGGTCATGCCCCTGATCGCGAAGAAGTGTATAACATATGCATGGTTAAGGCCACAACCTCCTAGTATCACAGAGTCGATCAGAATTAGAAAAGTCTACATTATGGAAAAAACAACATCAAGACTACAATTTAAGCTGGAGACTAAGTGGAAATCTATAGCTAAATTCATATTGGGACCTTGACGCCTCTTTGGTCTTTTTTTTTTTTTTTTATAAGATTGTGTATCTATTGACTTTATCTTGTATTATGTGCTTTTATTACTTTAATCTGTTTTCCCAGTGTGCCTACTGTTGTACGTTTCACCGTAATCATTATGACTTATAAATCCATGGATGTTGTTAATGAATATGGGTTTCTCTTAGTTGGGCTAATGTCTATCTGAAGGAAATGCATCTTATTTGTCGTTTTTGGAGGATCTTTTTGTTATTTTTTCCATCAATAGCCCCTGGATAACTGTTAACGGAGCTGGAATAGACAGCCTGTATGCCTGATGTAAGTAAAAGGTCTAAAAGGTTCTTTAAAAATCAGATATTAAGATGTGAATTGTGAGATGTGACAAGGGTGGACATATGTATGTGTTGATATAAAAATTGTTATTGAAAATGAAAAGTTCAAAAAAAGATAAGGATGCAAAGATCAAAGATGAAAGTAAAGCGTATTATACTTTTTTTACGACAAAGCAACCGTTGTTAATCCTGGTTTATTCTTTTCTTTTATATGTTCTAGAAGTAAATTATAAAATTACTTTCTCATAACACAACAAAATGTTGCTTGATTTTTGTGAACAGCTTTCAGCATCAACTCTGTTGACCTCATGTAGGACAGGGTGGGAACGGGCTTTGCAGATGTATTCCTTCCATGTGAGGGACACAACCTTTGTCCTGCCCCCCTGGGAAAAATCTAAATCTGTATAAGTTCTTTTTTCTCAAAATAAGTGCATTTGTTCTTGGTTTGAGGAGGTAAAAGAGACATTTTGCCAATCGAACGAGACAATTTACACTTAAAATAAGAAAACACAATTGCTTTGTTTTATTTCAAGTATATGTTATCTAATTATCTTGTTTTAAGAGTAAAAATACTAATTCCACTGGCAAACTGTCTCGTTTACCTACTCATATAAAGGGTAAATACATTTAATTTAAGAAAATTTTACTTATTTGTAGGTTTTTCCAGTGTGCAGTCTTTCTTCCAGGGCAAAACTGGTACATTTTTCTTTTTGACTGAAACAGCTGCAGCCTCAGGTAGATCAGGACAATGTTGAGTTTTTTAACAGCTTCCACAGATTATTCTTGGCAGGTTAGGCCCTACTTTCTTTCAATGTCCTTCCCAACTGCTCAAGGAATATCCTTCTCTTGAAAAGTATTCCTTCTCTTGAACTCTCCAAATTTTTATTTTCCAGGATGATTTTTTCCCCCCGTCGTGTTGTGCAACCTTAATATATTTATTGCCCACCCCTGTAGGGGTGGTAAATATCTAATCAATAAGATATTATTTGGACAGTCATATATTGTTTATGAATACACACCCAACTGTCTGTATGTCAGAACAACAAATGAAAGCTTGAATCGAGCTTAAATCATGGTCAAACAGATAATTCTGCAAATACATGGAATAAATTTGACACAACATCAGTTCAAAATATAAGTTTACTAACAAAACTCATTCAGCTCCAAGTCAAACATATTTAAGTTAAAAACTCTTGACTAAAAACTCATAAAATTCAATTAAACTACTACATACAAAGAGGAAGGGAAAACATGGATGAAAACCATATTATCAGCATTGTGGAGCAGAACTGCACCCTCTGCTACAATAAACATGTTAAAATGACATATGGACATTGGTTCTCAATGTCCAAAATGATCATTGCTTATGGCCCAACAGTTGGCTGGTGTGCTAAACAGGAGAAAGGTGGATGAAATGTCCTGGACATGAGCAGATGAATACCTTGTTTGCCCTGGAATCACCCAAATGATGTTTGATGTTGCTGTTGCTGGCTAAATTTGACATTTTGCAGTTCTTTGACACAGAATATCTCTCCGTCAGCTTCAGGGCTTTGCTCTTCTTGTCCTTTATCTGAAGATGGATCATCTTTTGGCTTGAATTCCACCCTATCTTCCTCTTCAGTTACATCTTTATCATCTTATTCCTCCTGAAAGTATCTCATCCATGAAAGAAAGCTTGAAGGTGTAAGCACGATAGCTTTCCTTTACAATCTGATGTACAGTGAAACGTCAACCAGTATAGCAGGCCATTTTATCATAAAATTAGGTTTACCACACATTCAAGATATCTTGAATTGGTTTTTGACTAGCCATATGAGTTAATTAAAATATCTGTATTTATATATACTGTAGACTTAAATACTAATTTCAGATATCTATAATTCACTCTGACTTGTCTAAATGATGTCAGATTTACCATTCATTTGTATGGGGTCTCCAGTTTAAGCCATCAGCAAACAATACAATCTGAAAGGTGTATTTCAGATAACAATTGAATTATGACTAGCCATAAATTAGATTTGAGATATTTTGCTTTATGTTCTGACTGGTCATAAATCAAATTCAAGATATCTCAAATTACCTTGATATTCAGGATTTCTGGAATGTATAAAATATCTTAAAGCAGGATTTGACAAGTGGGGATTCAATTGTGGATACCTTGAAGACATTATAATGATTAGGCAAATTAAATTTATAGATATCTAGACTTGTATTTTGATTTGTTTAAACTCCTTTGGAGATATCTTAATAGTTTGAGATATCTTGAAGATTTTTTAAAACCTATAAGAACTTTGTATTTCAGATGTCTTGAATTATCATTTTGACTCATCACAATTACGTAGAATTTACCTAGCATATTTGGTGGAAAGTTCACAAAGGCATTTTCTGGTGTTTGCTATTCAGTTCTCTGCAATATTTCCAACATGACAGTTTCTAAAATGACTTAGTGCTGCACCACGCAGTGATTCCATATTGCAGAAAATTGAAATTTACCAGTACCATTGATTTGTTTCACATGTTCATAAGACAAGCCATTTTTTATTTATTTTTTTTCTCAAGAGTGTTTCGTTTGGAAATTTGTAGACGGTCCCTAAAAAAACCCTGCCTGTGAGAAGAGGGCACAATAGAGAGCAACTGGCCGAAGTATTAGCTTCTGAATCGCATGCACTGTGAGATAGGTGCCACTAACTCTGTGGAGCTTGAATATCCGGCCTCAGACTAATTTCCTCGCTGCAATTCACAGCATATTTCTGGAGCAGTCTTCAAGTTCACAAAGTTTTTGCTCTCTGCATATCCCATACTGCCGAGTTCTTTCTATAGTATGGCACTTTGAATCAACTTTGTAAAGAAAAGCTAGCACCATTGCCGCCCAAAATTCTGCAGGCAACTATTTGGTCAGTTTAGGGACAGCAGAAGGGGGTTATTTGGTAATTCAGATTAATCTGAATTACGTTTGAGATATCTTGATTGTAATTCCAGATGTGTGTCACTTTAAATGACGAATCAGGTTACGTCATTTGAGATTCCTCAAAATGTATTTCGACTCTCCAAAATGTAAATGGAGATCTTTAATTTTCACTAGTCATAATTCCATATATTTTAAATTCCTCTTCAGCATAGTCAAAATTTAGTTTTTTCTTCTAGTCAAAACTTTTTTTATATCTTAAAATTACTGATAGTCAGAAGTTAATTTTATGATAAATTGGCCTGCCATACCTCATGGCTTCAGCAAGTATCAACTAGGCGTACTTTGATTAAGTGCACCTTAATCATAGTACAACTTTGAGATCTCTGCCAATTTTGTATTTATGTCAGATTGTGTTTGGCAACTTGTGTAATGTGGGGGGTTAGATGCAGAAAAAGTTTGAACTTTTTCTGGTCTTTAAATGCTTTTCTAGACAAAAAAAAAAAAAAAGAAAAAAAACCCATAAGACTTCTAATCTTTATACCATACTGTTGTACAGCCCACATAGATGCATACCCAGTAAAGAGAGAAAAGAATAACGTCAAGGGACTGGAACAGTCCTGGGGCTGACGACGTTTCACTAGCACGCACAAGTACACATTGAGAAACCGTTTCATGTTTATTCCAACAAATGGTGTGACAGCACATGTACTGAATGCCTAAACCACCGCAATACAGGTTAACCATCTTTAATGGGGTTACTTGTCAGTGATTTAGTATCAATTCAGACACGTTTGAGTTTTCTAGCCTTAGTTGGAAGGATAGAAGGCTGTGGTTTGTGTGAAGCTTTTTGCCAATTGCCTTCAACAACCCCAGTGTTCCCATTAGTGGCCAGGAAAGGATGATTTATATATTAAACTAAATTGTAGTTTATGTAACGAGTTGCAGTTTTGTAAAGATAAGCCACATAAAAGCCAAGTTGCATTGGTCCCTGTACGACTCATCTACAATAAGTACCAACATCACAGGCAGAATATAACACAATTTGACAACTTGCTAATCCAGGTAGTCCTTTCGGGTGCCATGTTGCCATAAATATCCAAATTAGACTCTACCAATTTGATTTCAAAGCGATTTCTGCAGCTGTAAATCAGTGATTCAGCACGAGAGGGGACCTACAAGTTAGAGGACCTGGATGGAGAGAAATGTGTGGAACGTCATTTCTGTCACAGCCATCCTGGATGGCTTTCAGTCCAGTTTAGATAAGCTAGCAACACAGGGGCATTTGTTACAACTAATCATTTAGTTTTCAGTGGGCTAAGTTTAGTCTTGCTCCATTACATGCATTTTGAATGTGTGCAAATCATAATCTGATGCAACCACAATGAGCAATATTTGCTACATTCAGACATTGAAATTCATAGAAGTCTGGGACTTGAAATGTTTATTTTAAAATTTCCAAAGGGTTCTGTCAAGACCGGTGCAATTAATCTAAGGAGAAAAAAATAAAGTTAGTGCAGTATTAGTTAAGAGGTTTTGAATCTGTGGGTTTCAGTATTAACCTACCTTGGCTCCATTCAGGTTTCTACAATGTTCTTTGGAAAAACTTGTGCTGCCCAGATCCAGGATTCTGGGGGTTCTCTGGAGCATCAGGACCATGTTCCTTCAGATAATGAATGGACTGAGAGTAGTCTCTGCCCCTCTCATGATTTCTGCTGAAGGTAGTGTAGGTGCCAGGAGGGTACTGACCAAACAGGAGCCTATAGTCAAAAGCAGGGTAAGGAAGCCTGTAAGGAAGAGGGTAGGGAAAAGGATAAGGCAACAAGCCACCCAGGACAGGGTTTATAGGGACAGCTGGGTAGCCAGACTCCTCTGTCTCCCGCTGGTAATGGCCAAGCTCAGCTTCTTTAACGATGTTGGAAGTCTCCCCAGACTGAAGGATAGGTCCTACAGGCTGTGCAGGTGGGAGAACAGCACCAATGTCCTCAGCATCAGTGGATGCATCCTCAAAGGAAGGAGGAGCAACAACCCATTCTGTTAATAGAGGGAGATAAGAGGAACATTGGTTTTCTTCAAACATGTAAAAGATATGTATGCCATGTCACTGAATCATTTGAAACTAGTTACCTGTGGGGGGAGACTGAGCAGCTCCAGCCTGTTGAGAGTCAACATAATATGCAGGCATCTGGGAGCCATAATAAACAGGAGCTGCTGGGTTGTACCAAGCCATGGGGTTCACGTTGACAAAGTCAGCTGGCGTTTGCACAGAGGTAGGGTGGCTTGGAGTTTTTACTGCAGGAGCGCTGAAGGACACATGGTCAGCTTGGAAAGGAGCCGCTACTCCCTGAGATGCTGCTTTGATGCCACTGCCTCCCTGGAGCTGTGGTCTTGGATCTAGACTCCAGAAAACATTTGTTAAACATCTACCTGAATTTACTGCAAGTAGATCAGAATAATACTTCACCTTTGACAGGAAGACCACAGACATCCAGAATCAGCAAGACAACAAGGGAAGCCCTGAAATCAAGAAAAACAAACAAATTAAAAACAGATTTTAAAATAAATAGACTCCAATAGTAAAGACTCTTTGCCATACCCCAGGAGGATCTGAAAAGTCATCATACTGAAGACCAACAGTAAAACAATGAGGGCAGGAGGGTTTATAAATGGAACTCAGATCACTGCTACCAATCAGAGCTTAACAAGCTAACAACACACAGCTGGTGAAGAGAGACTTCCAATAGAAGACCTGGGGTCCGTTTCATAAGGCCATTTAGTCTCTGTTGTTCCATTTGTAGATCACTAAAATAAAATTCTTCTTGGTCAAAATCACATTCCTAGGAATAAAAGATTCTATAAACAACATTTTTGCCACTAAGAACTGCTTTTCAGATAGTTAAAACTGAAATTATACTAATAAGATATCTAGAAGTGTTTACACATTTTAAGTGGCAGTGACATTCATTAGCTTGGCTGAATATGTATTTATAACATCTGAAATATGTTTCTAACTGATGAAAACAATACAAAAATGAACAGTATTTGTAGGAATATGGAGATGTTAAATGCGTTTCTAGACATCCAGAATGTTTATTTTCGATATGTAGAATTTCATTTTGTTTGAAAAGTTAATTTTGACGAGGAAAACTTTTATTTCAGATATCAATTATACCTTCTCAGTCACAATAAAAAATATTTAAAATGCCTGCCACAGCCTGTTCTAGTCACGATAACATTAATGTGGGCTGGAGTATTGATCGGTCATCATGAACTTTTTGGACTGGTGTAAGAAGAGGCACCTGTGTCTTAACACCAAAGAGATGGTGGTCGACTTCAGGAGAAGAGCCCCGCCTCACTCCCCGGTGAAAGTCCAGGGGAGGGAGATAGAAACTGTGGAGAGCTTCAAAAACCTGGGTGTTCAAGTCAATAATAAACTGGACTGGACTCATAACCAGAGTTGTTTTCGTCAGTGATGAGGATGACAAAATCATTTAATTGATGCTCGTTTTTTTCATGACGATAACGAAAACTGACAAGCTTAATATGGTGCAGAACTCCGAGTCTGTGCTTCATGCTCCACACTGATTTTTTGCTCTTAGCATTATGGCTTTTCCTGCTCTCACTACTTAGTAAACTATATGGGGCTGATCGTCCTCTGCCAAGTGTAACAAATCCCTTTACTATCAATATTTTATTTCTTCCAGCTCACAAGAGTTGATACTAAATATTCTTTAATTTCTACCAAAAGCAATCCCTAAATTATATCCAAATAAAATATTTCGTTACATTCTGTTTATTTTTGGATAAACAGCCAGATGAGAATGTACATAGATCTTTGAATACTTCTCTCTCATTATTCTCATTTCTATCTATTTAAATATGTCAATTTTTCCTTGTTTTGTCATTAAAAAAAATTCAATGTTTCCTTTGAATATGTCAACATTTTAGTCATTCAGTTTTGGTCTGGATTGGCATGGAATTATAAGGCAATTATGTAGGTTCTCTCTGTAATTGTTTATATCAAAACCCTTTGAATTTAAATCTATGTTGACCCCTGAACAGCGGTAACTAAGGGGAAAATTCTCAGAGATAAAGCCAAAATTGCCAAAGTAGTAAGAAGAATGCTTTTGTTCTTTGCTTTTTTGGAGCAATGAAGATTTTATTGATCTGTGTGTAATGCAGAATTAATAGTAGATCAGGAAGTGTTTTGCTTCATTGTACATTTTGTTAGCTTGTCTGTCTGCTATATTAACCAATATGATATGTTGAACTAGATCTGCCATTTTCACAACTTTTGTGAGACACTTTATAAAGTAGTGCATTAATTCATAAAAAAAAGTTGATTTGAATTCTATAAATCAAAGTTTTCTGCCCAACAGCTATGATGAACTGCACGGCAACATTCTATACTCAGCTATGGTAGTATCTAGGCAAGAGCTGTCAGTCTGGTAAAGAATCTGTTTTTTATTCAAAATTGTAAAGATTTACTTGTTTTTGCAACATAAAACTGACTAAAACGTTTTGAGTTTTAGTCTACTAAAACCGACTTAAAACTATCACATATCGTAATGACTAAAATGCGACTAAGACTAATAATAGTTTTCGTCCTGATGACTAAGACTAAATCTAAGATGGCTTTCAAAAACAACACTGACACTGACGCCCTGTATAAGAAGGGCCAGGACCTCCTGAGGATGCTGAGGTCCTTTGAGGTGCATGAGCAGACCTCTGCTTAAAACCTTCTACGACTCTGCGGTGGCATCAGCGTTCCTCTATGCTGTTGTCTGCTTGGCCACTAGCAGTGCAGAGTGGGACAGAAAGAGACTGAACAAACTGGTGAGAAATGCCGTTTCTTTTCCTAGGCTGCACTCTGGACTAGTGGAGGAAGTGGCTGAGAGGAGGGTGCTGTCCAAGCTTACATCCATTATGAACAACACCTTCCACCTTCTACACCAGACTGTAGAGGAGCTGAGCAGCTCCTTTAGTGAAAGACTTTTACACCCTGTTTATAAAAAGAAGCGCTACCACAGGTCATTCATCCCTGCTGCAAACAGACTATACAATGCAACACTACAATGGCAATAACTTGTGCAATTATAATGTGCAATTACTATTTGATACCGTGTGCAATAACCTGTTTCTCTATATTTGACACCCAGTGCAATAACTATATATATAAATATCCATCTATATAAATACCCATGTAAACACCCTATGCAAGAACCCTTTATAATAATCCTGCTATAAAAAATTATTAATAAAAAACAGTTTAAAAAAGCTCTCATTTCTAGATGCTCTGTATATACTGTCTATATCGCATGTGCCTCTTTTATTCCTTTGGCACCTTCTTCTTCTCTTTTGACTATTTGAGCTGATGTAATGATTTAATTTCTCCACTGTTAGATCAATCAAGTCAATCAATTAATTCATCAATAAATTAATTACCAGGGAGACTAATTTGTCTGACTGGTACTGAATAATGGATCTATTTAGGTGCAGTCACCTGGCAGTAGTATAAAAAAGTTGTTCAAACAGGAAGGACCTGTGCATCATCTCACTGGGTTCCTCATTTTAATCTGTCTTCCATTACACAGTAAATGAACGGCTGTCTGATTATGCAGTCATTTTTATAATGCTGCTATAACACATCATCGTGTTTTCACTGATATTAATCACTATGAATGCGTGTGAGGACGGATGAGGTTGTGGATGTATGTGATGGACTTTGAGGTTAAACGGTAGAGCTCATAAAGATAACTGATTGTAAAAGGACATCTATACATGTTCTGAAAACCCTCTCCCTATTAATATTTTATTCTCTGTGAATTAATGCCGTTCATTCTTTAATTGGATGCTCGTCAAAAGGACGTGATATGTTTTTATTTTTAACACCTAATGTGTCTAATGGACATAGTGAATTATTTTCTTTTCATTCACAAAACTACAACAGAACTCTGCTGATTAAATCAGGAAATAAAACACAGTTTTTGGCTTTGGAGGGTGGAGATAGAGGACACTGAGTTTACTGAAGAAAACCTGCTCCCGACCAGATTAGTCCCGGAGAGAATGTTACTACGGTAACAATGGCATAGTTAACTCTCTTTGTGAAACAGAAAACTCAGAGTTTCCCTGATTTTAAGTTTTAAAAATGTGGAGTTATCTGTAAATCTGCTTTGTTAAACGGACCCCTTGGGAGATGCCGCTGTTGGCTCGGTTCTGTGCTGTAGGTCAGCTATTATTTCACAGAAAAGCTCAGATATTTCAACTTCAGCCGTCACCGCTCTCTTCATGCGGTGCTACTGTTTGAAACATCTCAGTCCTGTCAAGCAGCATGGTTGAGGGCGGAGCGGTGACCGTTCTCACTGAGTGGAAGTCACAGTTGGACGTTTCACCACTTCACACAGGGATACTATGCAAATCCACTGTACTTACCATGGACGCCTTGTTCGCTGTGAATGCATTATTAAGGTTGAATCCAAATACCTCAAATCGATCTGGAGACTTCCGCTGTTGCTGAATCCCAATACCTTATTTTTTTAGTTATTTGAACTGTGAGTGACACATGCAATGTTAACACCTTAATATGTTTTAGATTTTATAAGGGAGAGCTTCAGCACATTTGTTTTTAGTTTTCTGAAAAAAAGGCTCTAGTCCCAATATGACTAAGGTCATAGATAGAAAACTTTGTATCAATTTGACTGTATGATCTGGTTGAACTGTAAAGTGCCTTGAGATGACATGTGTTGTGAATTTGGCGCTATATAAATAAACTGAATTGAATTGAATTGAATTCATGTTGCCCTCATGTAATGACGACCAGAGGTGTCAAGTAACGAAGTACAAATACTTTGTTACTGTACACTTTTCAGGTATTTATACTTTACTCCATCACTTATTTTTCTTCCTACTTCTCATTACATTTTCACACAAAAATGTCATTTCTGTTACTTACATTTTTAAAATAAAAGTTACTTGTTACTCTTGGCTTCGGTTTTATGTTCATATTTATTTCACATCTTTTGCGCCATCCAATGCAGATCATTGGCACCATCCACATATAGTGAAAACTAGTGTGATTGGATGAGTCATATGACGCAAACACTTATTGGTTAGCTAAAGGAAATCATAAGCAAGGGGGCGTTCTTTAATTTGCAAGCGTGAATTGTCTATGCCATGCTACAATGTAGGATTGAGATGTCAAAATGTCTGAAAGGTTGGCCACAGGTAAAGGCGTATCGGGAGATGGAGACCAACAAGACCTCCCTCATCCTTTAACTTATTTCAAAGAAATTTTCGAAATAGTCGAAAAATTGAGCTTTACAATTGATATAGTGACATCTGGCTGTTTAAGGTTACTTTACACTTTAGTTTTTTGAAGCACACTTTTTCTCTTGAGTAAAGAGATCAAGTTGATACTTCAACTTTGTGTTTTTAAACTGCAGTATCTATACTTATACTCAAGTGTATTTTTGACACCACTGAAAACCACTTTTCTTAACCAGGGACATCATTGTCATCTTTCATAGGATTTTCATTGTTTCAGCATCATCCACTCATGTTTGGGTTATCCAGGCTTAATTCAGTCTCTTAATACAGCAGATTTTGTTATAATTGCAGTTTTTCAAGAAGCTTAATATTGATGCTGCCATTGAAGCCACACTATGCTGCTGCATCTGTTGTTTAAGTGTATCTTGATAAACACATGTTCAAAACATTTCTCTGGGTTTGGTTCCTCTTGCTATACAACCGTTTAAACATGTCATTCCTTGTTTTGATCAATTCTTAAATTTGTAGTTGATTACTTCTGTGTTTTGATTTGTGAACCTTTATGCTCATTTATTGCTTTGAATACACCCGATTTCCTCATTAGGGGACAGTAAAGGCAACATTTTAATGTGCAGATACTATACACTTGTTTAAATCATAGGTAGTAGTTTATAAAGAGTGAAGATCATGACCACAATTAAAGATGTCAAAACCAAGTAACCAGGGTCCTGTATGATTCACATATTGCATTTATCAAGAGTGATCTGATGGAAAATTGGTTTGACCAGACATTTCACACTTTTTGCTGTATGTACTGAAGACCATGGCTTGACTTCAATTGATTATAAACCCTTTAAATGTGACATCAGCAAAATACGTTGCGAGGACCAACAAAATGTCCTTATTGTGATGGTGAAATTGGAAAAGTGGTCCTTCTCAGATGCCTAGACAGGTACACATGCCAATTAGAAGTATGCAAGTTAGTTTAGTCTTGCCCAGTTACATGAAGTCCTGTGACTTTGCACATCGTGATCTGATGAAACCACAATGGGCAATATTTGCTACATTCAGGCATTGATATTCATAGCGGTCTGGGATTTTGAAAGTTTATTTTCAAACTGCCAAAAGATTCTCAATACTGGTGCACTTCATCTAGGGAGGGAAAAAACAAAAGTTAATGCAGTATTAGCCAAGATGTTTAGTATTTTCTAGTGTCAGTATCAACCTACCTTGGCTCCATTCAGGTAGCTACTGTGTTCTTTGGAATAACTTGTGCTGCCCAGATCCAGGATTCTGGGGGTTCTCTGGAGCATCAGGACCATGTTCCTTCAGATAATGAATGGACTGAGAGTAGTCTCTGCCCCTCTCATGATTTCTGCTGAAGGTAGAGTAGGTGCCAGGAGGGTACTGACCAAACAGGAGCCTATAGTCAAAAGCAGGGTAAGGAAGCCTGTAAGGAAGAGGGTAGGGAAAAGGATAAGGCAACAAGCCACCCAGGACAGGGTTTATAGGGACAGCTGGGTAGCCAGACTCCTCTGTCTCCCGCTGGTAATGGCCAAGCTCAGCTTCTTTAACGATGTTGGAAGTCTCCCCAGACTGAAGGATAGGTCCTACAGGCTGTGCAGGTGGGAGAACAGCACCAATGTCCTCAGCATCAGTTGATGAATCCTCAAAAGAAGGAGGAGCAACAACCCATTCTGCTAATGGAGGGAGATGAGAGGAACATTGGTTTTCTTCAAACATGTAAAAGATATTTATGCCATGTCAATGAATCATTTGAGACTGGTTACCTGTGGGGGGAGACTGAGCAGCTCCAGCCCGTTGAGAGTCAGTATAATATGCTGGCATCTGGGAGCCATAATAAACAGGAGCTGCTGGGTTGTACCAAGCCATGGGGTTCACGTTGACAAAGTCAGCTGGCGTTTGCACAAAGGTAGGGTGGCTTGGAGTTTTTACTGCAGGAGCACTGAAGGACACATGGTCAGCTTGGAAAGGAGCCGCTACTCCCTGAGATGCTGCTTTGATGCCACTGCCTCCCTGGAGCTGTGGTCTTGGATCTAGACTCCAGATAACATTTGTTAAACATCTACCTGAATTTACTGAAGTAGATCAGAATAATACTTCACCTTTGACAGGAAGACCACAGACATCCAGAATCAGCAAGACAACAAGGGAAGCCCTGAAATCAAGAAAAACAAATTAGAAACTGATTTTAAAATAAATAGAAAACAATCCTAAAGACTCATTGCCATACCCCAGGAGGATCTGAAAAGTCATCATACTGAAGACCAACAGTAAAACAATGAGGGCAGGAGGGTTTATAAATGGAACTCAGATCACTGCTACCAATCAGAGCTTAACAAGCTAACAACACACAGCTGGTGAAGAGAGACTTCCAATAGGAGAAGCTGAAATTGTTGCGTTTGGTTTTCACAGCTTCTTTTCAGACCTGCATTGATTTATTTTAACTGACATGGTGTGCTGTTTTAAACATTTTATACTAGATTTCTTCAAACTCAAATAGACAAAAGTAAAAAAAAAACATGTTGAGTGTTGAGTTACATGTAAGATAAAGATGCAAAGACCAAAGATGATGAACAGTGAACGGTATCATCCTTTTTTTTACGACAAAGAAACCGTTGTTACTTCTGATATTTACATTATTCTTTTCTTTTACATGTTCTAGAAGTAAATTATAAAATTACTTTCTCATAATACAACAAAATGTTGCTTAATTTTTGTGAACAGCTTTCAGCATCAACTGTTGACCTCATGTAGGACAGGGTGGGAAAGGGCTTTGCAGATGTATTTCTTCCATGTGAATGACACAACCTTTGTCCTGCAGTTTTTCTTCCAGGGCAGAACTGGTACATTTTTCTTTTTGACTGAAACAGCTGCAGCCTCAGGTAGATCAGGACAATGTTGAGAATATTTTTTAACAGCTTCCACAATGGCTGCAGATTATTCTTGGCAGGTTAGGCCCTACTGTCCATTAATGTCCTTCCCAACTGCTCAAGGAATATCCTTCTCTTGAAAAGTATTCCTTCTCTTGAACTCTCCAAATTTGTACGGTGTTGTGCAATTTTAATATATTTATTTCCCAATCTGATATTATTCGGATATTGTTTATGAACACACCCAACTGGCCGAGTGAACAACAAATGAAAGTGTGAATCAAGCTCAAATCATGGTTGAACAGATAATCCTGCACATACAGTGGGGCCAAAAAGTATTTAGTCAGCCACTGATTGTGCAAGTTCTCCTACCTAGAATAAAGAGAGAGGTTTGTAATTTTCATCACAGGCACACTTCAAATATCAGACGAAATGAGAAAGAAAAAAAAAATCACATTTTAGGATTTTTAAAGAATTTATTTGTATATCATGGAGGAAAATAAATATTTCTTCACACACAAACCAGTAGACTTCTGTATCTTACAGACCTGTAGCTACTTTTTTAGAAGCTCTTCTGTCCTCCACTTGTTACCTGCATTATTGGCACCTGTTTGAACCTGTTATCTGTATAAAAGACACCTGTCCACAGCCTCAAACAGTCACACTCCAAACTCAACCATGGCCAAGACAGAAGAGCTTTTTAAGGACACCAGGAAGAAAATTGTAGACCCGCACCAGGCTGCGAAGAGTGAATCTGCAATAGGCAAGCTCGGTGTGAAAAAAATCAACTGTGGGAGCTATTGTAAGAAAATGGAAGACATACCTGACCACTAATAATGTCCATCGATCTAGGGTTCCACGCAAGATCTCATCCTGTGGGGTCGAAATGATCATGAGAGCGAAAAATTCCAGAACTACAGGGAGGGACCTGATGAATGACCTGCAGAGAGCTGGGAACAAAATAACAAAGGTTACCATAAGTAAAACACTAGACCGAAAGGGACTCAAATCCTGCAGTGCCAGACGTGTCCCCCTGCTCACGCCAGTTCATCTCCAGGCCTGCCTGAAGTTTGCCAGAGAGGATATAGATGATCCAGAAGAGGATTGGGAGAATATCATGTGGTCAGATGAAAAAAAAATAGAACTTTTTGGTAAAAACCCAACTCGTTGTGTTTGGGGGGAGAAGAATGTAGAGTTGCATTCCAAGAACACCATGACTACTGTGAAGCATTGGGAAGGAAACATCATGCTTTGGGGCTGTTTTTATGCAAAGGGAAAGGGAAAACTGATCCATGTTGTAGGGAGAAGGAATATGGCCATGTATGGTGAGATGTTAAGCCAAAACCTCCTTCCATCAGTGAGAGCCTTGAAGATTAAAC
Organism: Cyprinodon tularosa; assembly: GCF_016077235.1. Lineage (NCBI taxonomy): Eukaryota > Metazoa > Chordata > Actinopteri > Cyprinodontiformes > Cyprinodontidae > Cyprinodon > Cyprinodon tularosa. The sequence goes on from NW_024039019.1 coordinate 546,030, forward strand.
ATGGCTGGATCTTCCAGCATGACAATGATCCCAAACACCGCCAGGGCAACAAAGGATTGGCTCCGTTAAAAAGCATTTCAAGGTCCTGGAGTGGCATAGCCAGTCTTCAGACCTTGACCCCATAGAAAATTTGTGGAGGGAGTTGAAAATCCATGTTGCCCAGTGACGTCCCCAAAACAAAACTGCTATAAAGGAGATCTGCATGCAGGAATGGGCCAAAATACCAGCTACGATGTGTGCTACCCCAGTGAAGACTTACAGGAAATATTTGACCTCTGTCATTGCCAACAACGGTTATGTTACAAAGTATTGAGTGGAACTTTAGTTACTGACCAAATAATTATATTCCGCCATAATTTACAAATCTCATCTAAAAATCTTACAATGTGATTTCCTGGATTTATTTTTCTCATTTTGTCTCTTATAGTTGAAGTGTACATGTGAAAATTACAGACCTCTCTCATTATTCTAAGTAGGAGAACTTGCACAATCAGTGGCTGACTAAATACTTTTTTGGCACCACTGTAAATGGAATAAATTCTACACAACTTTTGTTCAGAATCTAAGAATTTATTAACAAATATCATTCAGCTCTAAGTCACATATTTCAGTTAAAAACTCTTGACTAAAAGCTCATGAAACTTGACTCCTGTGTACAAAGAGGAAGAGAAAACATTGTTGAAAACCATATCATCAGCATTGTGGAGCAGAACTGCACCCTCTACTACAATAAACATGTTAGGATGACACATAGAAATTGGTTCTCAATGTACAAAATTATTATTGCTTATGGCCCAACAGTTGGCTGGTGTGATAAACAGGAGAAAGGTGGATGAAATGTCCTGGACATGAGCAGCTGAATACCTTGTTTGCCCTGGAATCACCCAAATGATGTTTGATGCTGCTATTGCTGGCTAAATTTGATGAGGACCGCGGAACTTTGCAGTTCTTTGATGCAGAATGTTTCTCCGTCAGCTTCAGGGCTTTTCTCTTCTTGTTCTTTATCTGAAGATGGATCATCTTCTGGGTTGCATTCCACCCTATCTTCCTCTTCAGCTACATCTTCATTATCTAAGTCCTCCTGTTAAATATCTCCTACATGAAAGAAAGCTTGAAGGTGTAAGCACTAAAGTTTTCCATTACAATCTGATGGACAGTGAAGCATCAATCAGTATGGCAAGCCGTTTTATCATAAAAATAGCTTCACCAAACATTCAAGATACCCGAATCGTTTTTTTACTAGACATAATAGTTAAGAAATCTGTATTCATATTTAGACTAGGCCAAATACTACTTTCAGACATCTCTAATTCAATTCCAACTAGACTAAATGACTTCAGATTTACCATTCATCTGTATGGGGTCTCCAGTTTAAACTATCAGCAAAACATTACTATCTGAAAAGGGATATTTCAGATAACAATTGAATTATGATTAGTCATAAATTAGATTAGAGAAATCCATATATTCTGACTGGCCATAAATCAAATTAAAAATCACAAGGATATTCAAGATAAACTTTCACTTTTGACCACAAGCCCTAACCACTTGATCACTATATAGAGCTTGGACTATATAGTGCCCTGTATAGTGATTAGGGTAGATGCTCGGACACGGCCCAAATATGCTCTGATGCATGCTCGGTAAAGAGGGAGGGAAAAGAATAACATCAGGGGGACATTGTGCATTCTTGGTCTTCTGTTATGAATTCGAACAGTGCTTGGGCTGATGACGTTTCACAAACACACACAAGTACACATATTGATAAACGCCATTATTCAATGTTGCGTATTCCAACAAAGGACAGGGCAAACAATAGCAGATCAACTAAATGGCTAAATCACACATCTAACCACTGCAGTACAGGATAACCATGTTTTATGGGGTTACTTGTCATTGTTTTAGCATTATCTACTCATATATGTTTGAGTTTTCTAGGCTTAGTTGGAAGGATATAAGGCTGTGTTTTAATTATATGAAGCTTTACGCTCATTTCTTTCGGCATTGCCCCTAACACAACCTGAGGTTTCCTATTAGTGGCCAGTAAGGGAAAATGTGTTCTATGTTAAACAAAATTGTAGTTGATGTAACGAGTTGCAGTTTTTAAAGAGCATGATCCACATAAAAGCCCATTTCCCTTGGTCCCTGTATGACTAATTTACAATAACTGCCAGGCTCGCCTGTAGAATCTATTCAATTCAGTTTATTTAAGATGATCCAAAATGCTTTCCATAGCCAGAGTTCTGATGAAAATTAAAAAGAGAGATCATATCTCTCCTATCTAGTTTCTCTTCATTGGCATCCTGTTAAATCCAGAATAGAATTTAAAATCTTCCTTCTCACATATAAAGCCTTAAATGGCCAAGCTCCATCTTATAGAGATCTGATTGTTCCTCATGTCCCTAACAGAGCACTTCACTCTCAAATCTGCAGGATTACTAGTGGTTCCTAGAATTTCTAAAAGTAGAATGGGAGGCAGATCTGTTATCAGGCTCCTCCTGTTGAACAAACTACCAGTTTTAGTCCATGAGGCAGACACCCTGTCTACTTTTAAGCGTAGACGTAAAACTTTCCTTTTTGATAAAGCTTTTAGAGGGCCAAGGTTATCCTGAGCCATCTGTATAGTTATGCTATAGGCTTAGACTTCTGGACATGGGGACCCCTATTTCATCATTCCATCTATTCACACTCTGCAGAATTTGTTAGTTGAATCTCTCATATGCCCCTTTCTCAGAGTAGCTTTGCCTCATCTGTTCCTGTTTGGCTGTGACATCACCCTGGAGAGAATTAGCTGTGCTGCCACCATCAACTTTTTTTTTTAATAGATGTTCAAGATCATTTTTCTGTTAAATTCCATTTCTCTGGCTGACTGGATGTGCTCTCTTCATCCTCTGACATGGGAGCTGGCTCAGAGCTCGTCTTCCTGGACGGTATCCCCTTTTACATTTGCTTTTTGAATCTCTGCTTCTGTCTCCTTGAACCCCAGTCAGCCTCTGAAGCTGGAGCTTTCCCTCTGTCACTACAACCATGCTTAATGTGAGGAATTGCATTCAAGTCACTGCAATCAACTGGTTTTCCTTAGACTGAAAGCTAAACCCATTTGACTGCATGATATGGTGAACTGTAAAGTGCCTTGAGAATTGGCACTATAAACTGAATTGAGAATCTAAAAACCAAATCTCACACCTAATCCAGATAGTCCTATTGGGTGTCATGTTGCAATAAACATTCCAATTATGCGCCAGCAGTTCAACTTTATTTTCTGCAGCTGTATTTTTGAGTGATTCAGCACTCAAGGACCAACAAGATACAGGACCTTGATGGAAAGAAAGGTGTGGATCATCATTGCCAGCACAACCATCATGGTATTACAGTGCAGTTTAGCAAGAAATACAGGGGCACTTGTTGCAACTAAACATTTAGTTTTCAGTGGGTCAAGTTGGTTTAGCCTTGTTCCTTTAGATGCATTCCTGTGTGCACACCATAATCTGATGCAACCACAATGAGTAATATTTGCTACCTTCAGGCATTGAAATTCATAACAGTCTGGGATTTTGAAAAATTTATTTAAAAACTGCCAAAAGATTCTCAATGCTGTTGCACTTCATCTAGGGGGAGAAAAAAGTTCTAGTTAGTTAATGCATTAATAGTTAAGAGGTTTTGCTTCTTCTAGTGTCAGCATTAACCTACCATGGCTCCATTCAGGTTTCTACTGTGTTCTTGGGAAAAACTTCTGCTGCCCAGATCCAGGATTCTGGGGGTTCTCTGGAGCATCAGGACCATGTTCCTTCAGATAATGAATGGACTGAGAGTAGTCTCTGCCCCTCTCATGATTTCTGCTGAAGGTAGTGTAGGTGCCAGGAGGGTACTGACCAAACAGGAGCCTATAGTCAAAAGCAGGGTAAGGAAGCCTGTAAGGAAAAGGATAAGGCAACAAGCAACCCAGGACAGGGTTTATAGGGACAGCTGGGTAGCCAGACTCCTCCGTCTCCCGCTGGTAATGGCCAAGCTCAGCTTCTTTAACGATGTTGGAAGTCTCCCCAGACTGAAGGATAGGTCTTACAGGCTGTGCAGGTGGGAGAACAGCACCAATGTCCTCAGCATCAGTGGATGCATCCTCAAAGGAAGGAGGAGCAACAACCCATTCTGCTAATGGGAGGTGGAAAGAGGAACTTCAATTATCTTCAAACATGTAAAAGATATTTATGCCACATCACTGAATCTTTTCAGACTGGTTACCTGTGGGGGGAGACTGAGCAGCTCCAGCCTGGAGAGTCAACATAATATGCTGGCATCTGGGAGCCATAATAAACAGGAGCTGCTGGGTTGTACCAAGCCATGGGGTTCACGTTGACAAAGTCAGCTGGCGTTTGCACAAAGGTAGGGTGGCTTGGAGTTTTTACTGCAGGAGCGCTGAAGGACACATGGTCAGCTTGGAGCCGCTACTCCCTGAGATGCTGCTTTGATGCCACTGCCTCCCTGGAGCTGTGGTCTTGGATCTAGACTCCAGAAAACATTTGTTAAACATCTACCTGATTTACTGCAAGTAGATCAGAATAATACTCCACCTTTGACAGGAAGACCACAGACATCCAGAATCAGCAAGACAACAAGGGAAGCCCTGAAATCAAGAAAAACAAATTAGAAACAGATTTTAAAATAAATAGACTCCAATAGTAAAGACTCATTGCCATACCCCAGGAGGATCTGAAAAGTCATCATACTGAAGACCAACAGTAAAACAATGAGGGCAGGAGGGTTTATAAATGGAACTCAGATCACTGCTACCAATCAGAGCTTAACAAGCTAACAACACACAGCTGGTGAGGAGAGACTTCCAATTGGAGACCTGGGGTCCATTTCATAAGGCTGCCGGTGGGATTTCGTAGGAGAAGACAGGTGCTTGAGTCAATTTTTAGGCAGGCCATTTACTCTCTGTTGTTCCATTTTCAGATCATTAAAAAAAAATTCTTCTCGGTCAAAATCACATTCCTAGAAATAAAAGACTCTATAAATTACATATTTGCAACTAAGAACTGCTTTTCAGATAGTAAAAAAAATGAAATTATACTAATAAGATATCTAGGAGTGTGTTTACAAATTTTAAGTGGCAGTGACATTCATTAGCTTGACTGAATATGTATTTATAACATCTAAAATATGTTTCTATCTGATGAAAACAATACAAATTACGACCTGTAACGGTAGGAATATAGAGATGTTAAATGTGTTTATAGACATCCAGAATGTTTATTTTTTGATATGTAGAATTTCATTTTGTTTGAAAAGTTCATTTTGACGACGAAAACATTTATTTCAGATATCAATTATACCTTCTCAGTCACAATAATACATATCTAAATTGCCTGCCACAGCCTGTTCTTATCATGATAACATCACAGTGGGAAACTATTGCTTAAAATGCAGCTTCCACAGATTATTCTTTGCAGGTTAGGCCCTACTTTCTTTCAATGTCCTTCCCAACTGCTCAAGGAATATCCTTCTCTTGAAAAGTATTCCTTCTCTTGAACTCTCCAAATTTTTATTTTCCAGGATGATTTTTTCCCCCCGTCGTGTTGTGCAACCTTAATATATTTATTGCCCACCCCTGTAGGGGTGGTAAATATCTAATCAATAAGATATTATTTGGACAGTCATATATTGTTTATGAATACACACCCAACTGTCTGTATGTCAGAACAACAAATGAAAGCTTGAATCGAGCTTAAATCATGGTCAAACAGATAATTCTGCACATACATGGAATAAATTCGACAACTTCAGTTCAAAATATAAGTTTACTAACAAAACTCATTCAGCTCCAAGTCAAACATATTTCAGTTAAAAACTCTTGACTAAAAACTCATAAAATTCAACTAAACTACTACATACAAAGAGGAAGGGAAAACATGGATGAAAACCATATTATCAGCATTGTGGAGCAGAACTGCACCCTCTGCTACAATAAACATGTTAAAATGACATATGGACATTGGTTCTCAATGTCCAAAATGATCATTGTTTATGGCCCAACAGTTGGCTGGTGTGCTAAACAGGAGAAAGGTGGATGAAATGTCCTGGACATGAGCAGATGAATACCTTGTTTGCCCTGGAATCACCCAAATGATGTTTGATGTTGCTGTTGCTGGCTAAATTTGACATTTTGCAGTTCTTTGACACAGAATATCTCTCCGTCAGCTTCAGGGCTTTGCTCTTCTTGTCCTTTATCTGAAGATGGATCATCTTTTGGCTTCAATTCCACCCTATCTTCCTCTTCAGTTACATCTTTATCATCTTATTCCTCCTGAAAGTATCTCATCCATGAAAGAAAGCTCGAAGGTGTAAGCACGATAGCTTTCCTTTACAATCTGATGTACAGTGAAACGTCAACCAGTATAGCAGGCCATTTTATCATAAAATTAGGTTTACCACACATTCAAGATATCTTGAATTGGTTTTTGACTAGCCATATGAGTTAATTAAAATATCTGTATTTATAGACTTAAATACTAATTTCAGATATCTATAATTCACTCTGACTTGTCTAAATGATGTCAGATTTACCATTCATTTGTATGGGGTCTCCAGTTTAAGCCATCAGCAAACAATACAATCTGAAAGGTGTATTTCAGATAACAATTGAATTATGACTAGCCATAAATTAGATTTGAGATACTTTGCTTTATGTTCTGACTGGTCATAAATCAAATTCAAGATATCTCAAATTACCTTGATATTCAGGATTTCTGGAATGTATAAAATATCTTAAAGCAGGATTTGACAAGTGGGGATTAAATTGTGGATACCTTGAAGACATTATAATGATAAGGCAAATTAAATTTATAGATATCTAGACTTGTATTTTTGATTTGTTTAAACTCCTTTGGAGATATCTTAACAGTTTGAGATATCTTGAAGATTTTTTAAAACCTATAAGAACTTTTTCAGATATCTTGAATTATCATTTTCACTCATCACAATTACGTAGAATTTACCTAGCATATTTGGTGGAAAGTTCACAAAGGCATTTTCTGGTGTTTGCTATTCAGTTCTCTGCAATATTTCCAACATGATAGTTTCTAAAATGACTTAGTGCTGCACCACGCAGTGGCTCTGTTCGAAAACCTAGGACGGATCCTCCAAGGACGCGGTCTACCTAGACTGGATCCTTCGAAGTCCTTGAAAATAAGGAGACCGGAAGAGTTTAGGCTGTAAATTCGACCAGGTCTACCCTTTGGCAGGTTTTACCGCCGTATGCTCTGTTGCTTAGCAACCGTGAACGTTGACACACAAAGCAGGAAAAGAATGAATACAGAAGTTTTCAAAACTGTTTATTTCTTTTTTATTGTGAAGTGAACAAAGACTACACTCACAAGAATCCAGAGTGGAATAAATGTTCCAACAGCCGGGAGCAGGAACAAATAAAATCAAATGTAATGATAGAAACCTTAGTCAGTTAAATAACCTGCTGCTGTCATTCTGCACATCTCTGATGTTGCTGCTATTTTCAAATATCCATTACTGTAAAAATGTCCATAGCTGCATATTGGTTATTTATTACCCAGTTTTATATTGTTAAAACACTTTACAGTATTTTATTGTTTATATTTTAACTCTTCCCTATTATGTTATTCTTATACATTTTTCTAAGGTCCACATTTGTGTGACCATTTTCAATAATCTTTCTGCTGCTGTAAATTTTCCCATTGTGGGAAAATAAAGGGATTTTCTATTCTATTCTATAAAAGGGGTAGAAAGATATAAGTAAATCTAAACAATATATTTACAAAAAATATATCTGCAAAATCTCTAATATTCAACAACAAAAAATACAAAGTTAAGCATATTGTGCAAAATAGCAATAAAAAGATAAAAATCCTATCAGATTTATAGTTCCCACACTGCAAATATATTAGTATCTGTCCCTAAATTACAGCCAAACCCATTTACACAGTAACAGATTAAAACCTTTAGATAGACCAAACATTACCGCCACATATCTGAATCAATAACCATTAAAACAACTATTTTCATTCATTTCAGACGGAACTATTCACAGAGTTGTATTATATTAAACTGAACTTCCAATTTTCACCACTGTTCGGCGGCAAGTAACCTTTCCTCTGATCACAGCTTGCTTGGTCTCGCAATGAATCCTGGGATATCCAAGAATACCGAGGATACATCGGACCCGTCCTTCAAATCGGGCAAAAAGAAGGACGCATTTCAAGGCCGCATAATGAGGACTCTTGGAATCCGACCAGACCTCGGCGCCGCGCTATGACGTAATCGGCCTTCGAATCCGGTCTTCTAAGGATGCGTCCTAGGTTTTCGAACAGAGCCAGTGATTCCATATTGCAGAAAATTGAAATTTACCAGTACCATTGATTTGTTTCACATGTTCATAAGACAAGCCATTTTTTATTTATTTTTTTTCTCAAGAGTGTTTCGTTTGGAAATTTGTAGACGGTCCCTAAAAAAACCCTGCCTTTGAGAAGAGGGCACAATAGAGAGCAACTGGCCGAAGTATTAGCTTCTGAATCGGATGCACTGTGAGATAGCTGCCACTAACTCTGTGGAGCTTGAATATCCGGCCTCAGACTAAGGCTACGTTCACACTGCAGCCTGAAGTGACCCAATTCCGATTTTTTTGCCCATATGTGACCTGTATCTGATCTTTTTATGACAGTCTGAACGACACAGATCGGATTTTTTCAAATCCGACCCAGGCCACTTGGATATGTGGTCCTGAATCCGATACGTATCTGATCTTTTCAAATGCGACCTGTGTCTGTACGGCCAGGTCGCATTCATCCGACCTACACGTCATTGATACTTGACAAATGTTACTAAACGTTACTAATCTGCGTCCTACTAAGCGGAGGCGGGAAAAACTAACAACCATGGCGGAAGATAACACAGAGAGCAGTCAATGGAGAGAAAGTGAGGTTGCTGACTTAATTCATATTTGGAAAGATAGCTCGATTCAGACCAAACTCGAAGGGTCTTACCGGAACCGGGGGAGGGTCTTTTTGATCTTCTTAAAAAGATTTCGTTCGTAATGTGCCTGCTCCTGTTGGAGAAGAACTTAAAGAACGCAATATACGCTGCGGTATTACGAGTCATGTTTACTTCCGCAAACACTGAGGACGCTTGCTACGTGTGACGTCATCGCGTCCTCGAGTGCGCATGCGGGACACTTCGGTTGGACGCATTCAGTTCACACAGTAGATCACATACAAGTCGCATATACTTGGAAGTGTGAACGGACACGCAAAAAAATCCGATTTCACAAAAAAAAAATCGGAATTGAGCATTAAGGCCTGCAGTGTGAACGTAGCCTAATTTCCTCGCTGCAATTCCCAGCATATTTCTGGAGCAGTCTTCAAGTTCACAAAGTGTTTGCTCTCTGCATATCCCATACTGCTGAGTTCTATGTTATGGCACTTTGAATCAACTTTGTCAAGAAAAGCCAGCACCATTGCCGCCCAAAATTCTGCAGGCAACTATTTGGTCAGTTTAGGGACAGCAGAAGGGGGTTATTTGGTAATTCAGATTAATCTGAATTACGTTTGAGATATCTTGATTGTAATTCCAGATGTGTGTCACTTTAAATGACGAATCAGGTTACGTCATTTGAGATTCCTCAAAATGTATTTCGACTCTCCAAAATGTAAATGTAGAGATCTTTATTTTCACTAGTCATAATTCCATATATTTTAAATTCCTCTTCAGCATAGTCAAAATTTAGTTTTTTCTTCTAGTCAAAACTTTTATATCTTAAAAGTAATTACGGAGTCAGAAGTTAATTTTATGATAAATTGGCCTGCCATACCTCACCTCATGGCTTCAGCAAGTATCAACTAGGGGTACTTTAAGTGTACCTTAATCAAAGTACAACTTTGAGATCTCTGCTAATTTTGTATTTATGTCAGATTGTGTTTGGCAACTTGTGTAATGTGGGGGGTTAGATGCAGAAAAAGTTTGAACTTTTTCTGGTCTTTAAATGCTTTTTTAGACAGAAAAAAAAAAAAAAAAAAAAAAAAAACCCATAAGACTTCTAATCTTTATACCATACTGTTGTACAGCCCACATAGATGCATACCCAGTAAAGAGAGAAAAGAATAACGTCAAGGGACTGGAACAGTCCTGGGGCTGACGACGTTTCACTAGCACGCACAAGTACACATTGAGAAACCGTTTCATGTTGTTTATTCCAACAAAAGGTGTGACAGCCCATGAAATGAATGCCTAAACCACCGCAATACAGGTTAACCATCTTTAATGGGGTTACTTGTCAGTGATTTAGTATCAATTCATACACGTTTGAGTTTTCTAGGCTTAGTTGGAAGGATAGAAGGCTGTGGTTTATTTGAAGCTTTGTGCCAATTTCCTTCTGCATTGCCTTCAACAACCTGAGTGTTCCCATGAGTGGCCAGGAAGGGATGATTTATTCTAGATTAAACTACATTGTAGTTGAGGTAACGGGTTGCAGTTTTGTAAAGATAAGCCACATAAAAGCCAAGTTGCATTGGTCCCTGTATGACTCATCTACAATAAGTACCAACATCACAGGCAGAATATAAAACAATTTGATGACTTCCTAATCCAGATAGTCCTTTTGGGTGCCATGTTGCCATAAATATCCAAATTAGACTCTAGCAATTTGATTTCAAAGCGATTTCTGCAGCTGTAAATCAGTGATTCAGCACAAGAGGGGACCTACAAGTTAGAGGACCTGGATGGAGAGAAATGTGTAGAACGTCATTGCCATCACAGCCATCCTGGATGGCTTTCAGTCCAGTTTAGATAAGCTAGCAACACAGGGGCACTTGTTACAACTAATCATTTAGTTTTCAGTGGGCTAAGTTTAGTCTTGCTCATTACATGCATTTTAAATGTGTGCACACCATAATCTGATGCAACCACAATGAGCATTATTTGCTACATTCAGACATTGAAATTCATAGAAGTCTGGGACTTGAAATGTTTATTTTAAAATTTCCAAAGGGTTCTGTCAAGACCGGTGCAATTAATCTAAGGAGAAAAAAATAAAGTTAGTGCAGTATTAGTTAAGAGGTTTTGAATCTGTGGGTTTCAGCATTAACCTACCTTGGCTCCATTCAGGTTTCTACTGTGTTCTTGGGAAAAACTTGTGCTGCCCAGATCCAGGATTCTGGGGGTTCTCTGGAGCATCAGGACCATGTTCCTTCAGATAATGAATGGACTGAGAGTAGTCTCTGCCCCTCTCATGATTTCTGCTGAAGGTAGTGTAGGTGCCAGGAGGGTACTGACCAAACAGGAGCCTATAGTCAAAAGCAGGGTAAGGAAGGCTGTAAGGAAGAGGGTAGGGAAAAGGATAAGGCAACAAGCCACCCAGGACAGGGTTTATAGGGACAGCTGGGTAGCCAGACTCCTCCGTCTCCCGCTGGTAATGGCCAAGCTCAGCTTCTTTAACGATGTTGGAAGTCTCCCCAGACTGAAGGATAGGTCCTACAGGCTGTGCAGGTGGGAGAACAGCACCAATGTCCTCAGCATCAGTTGATGAATCCTCAAAGGAAGGAGGAGCAACAACCCATTCTGCTAATAGAGGGAGGTGGAAAGAGGAACTTCAATTATCTGTAAACATGTAAAAGATATTTATGCCACATCACTGAATCTTTTCAGACTGGTTACCTGTGGGGGGAGACTGAGCAGCTCCAGCCTGTTGAGAGTCAACATAATATGCTGGCATCTGGGAGCCATAATAAACAGGAGCTGCTGGGTTGTACCAAGCCATGGGGTTGACAAAGTCAGCTGGCGTTTGCACAGAGGTAGGGTGGCTTAGAGTTTTTACTGCAGGAGCACTGAAGGACACATGGTCAGCTTGGAAAGGAGCCGCTACTCCCTGAGATGCTGCTTTGATGCCACTGCCTCCCTGGAGCTGTGGTCTTGGATCTAGACTCCAGAAAACATTTGTTAAACATCTACCTGAATTTACTTCAAGTACATCAGGCTAATACTTCACCTTTGACAGGAAGACCACAGACATCCAGAATCAGCAAGACAACAAGGGAAGCCCTGAAACCAAGAAAAAACAAATTAGAAACAGCTTTTAAAATAAATAGACTCCAATACTGAAAGACTCATTGCCATACCCCAGGAGGATCTGAAAAGTCATCATACTGAAGACCAACAGTAAAACAATGAGGGCAGGAGGGTTTATAAATGGAACTCAGATCACTGCTACCAATCAGAGCTTAACAAGCTAACAACACACAGCTGGTGAGGAGAGACTTCCAATTGGAGACCTGGGGTCCATTTCATAAGGCTGCCGGTGGGATTTCGTAGGAGAAGACAGGTGCTTGAGTCAATTTTTAGGCAGGCCATTTACTCTCTGTTGTTCCATTTTCAGATCATTAAAAAAAATTCTTCTCGGTCAAAATCACATTCCTAGAAATAAAAGATTCTATAAATTACATATTTGCAACTAAGAACTGCTTTTCAGATAGTAAAAAAATGAAATTATACTAATAAGATCTAGGAGTTTGTTTACAAATTTTAAGTGGCAGTGACATTCATTAGCTTGACTGAATATGTATTTATAACATCTAAAATATGTTTCTATCTGATGAAAACAATACAAATTACGACCTGTAACGGTAGGAATATAGAGATGTTAAATGTGTTTATAGACATCCAGAATGTTTATTTTTTAATATGTAGAATTTCATTTTGTTTGAAAAGTTCATTTTGACGACGAAAACATTTATTTCAGATATCAATTATACCTTCTCAGTCACAATAATACATATCTAAATTGCCTGCCACAGCCTGTTCTTATCATGATAACATCACAGTGGGAAACTATTGCTTAAAATGTATTGGATAATGGATTTATTTAGGTGCAGTCACCTGGCAGCAGGAGGACATGAAGTATAAAAAAGTTGTTCAAACAGGTAGGACCCGTGCATCATCTCACTGGGTCATTTTGTATGATGCCACAATAACAGATCACCGTGTTCTCACTGATATTAATTACTTATAAATACATGTTGAAGAAGTCAATGCTGCATATGTGAGGACGGATGAGTTCATGGATGTATGCGATGGATTGTGAAGTGAAACGCTAGTGCTCATGAAGATAACTGAATATGAAAGGACATCTATACGTGCTTTGAGGACCCTCTCCCTATAAATATTTTGGTCTCTGTGAATTAATGCCGTTCATTCTTTAATTGGATCCTCGTCAAAAGGAAGTTGTTTTTATTTTTAACACCGAATGTGTCTAATATATTGTGAATTATTTACAAAAACAACTTACCGTAAAAGTTCAAAAAAATCCACTGGACCTGGTTTCAAAGATTTGAAGATGTTTCGCCACCTCTCCAGGAAACTTTCTCAATTCAAATGTCTGGATCTGCAGTGAGTTTGAGTCTTTTTCCAAAAACAACTTTTTGGTTTTGGAGATAGAGGACACTCTGAGTTTACTGAAGAAAACCTGCTTCCGACCAGATTAGCTCTGGGGAGAATGTCACAGGGGTAACAGAGGCTGAGGAAACTCTCTTTGTGAAACGGAAAACTCATAGTTTGCCTGAGTTCAGGTTTTAAAAATTTAGAGTTTTCAGAAAACCTGCTGTGTGAAACGGACCCCTTGGGAGATACAGCTGCTGGCTTGGTTCTGTGCTGTAGGTCAGGGAAGATGACAAATAGTCCTTCTATATGGATAAATTTAAACGCCTTTTTAAAAGCCCCCTAAGAACCTCTACAGAGCATCCCTTCTTTCAGCAATTTTTCCACAATATTTTTTTTATATTTTATTTTGACTGAAAAGCTTTTTCTCTGGTGCACTTCTTTACCCTGTGTCATAACCACAACCAGTTCCTGATCTGTTGCTGTTATTTCACCGGTAGCTCAGAGTTTTCAACTTCAGCCGTCATCGCTCTCTTCATGTGGTGCTACTGTTTGAAAACACCTCAGTTACGTCAAGCAGCGCGGTTGAGGGTGAAGTGGTGACCGCTCACACTGAATGGAATTCACATTTGGCCGTTTCACCTGTTCAAATAGTGTAGGAGCCATAACGATAGGTTTGTATCATGTGGGGCGTAGTTGCTGTGGTGACACATATGGTGACAGATGATTGCTTAAATGGATGTGTTTACCTGCACTCTGCTGGATAGAGGGGAGTGCTTTTGTTGACCATTTGCTTTAGCATCTAAATCGGTATGTCACATCATGTATGTTACAATCTGTTGCGAGTGACTATATAAGCCACTGGACAGGATTAAAACACCAAAGCGTATTTCTGGATTCCGTGCGCATTTCTGATCAAGACGGCAGCACGTCATACACATACAGGACCATATCTCTACCTCTCAAGTCACAAGGATTGCTATGGAGTCGCTACAAACACCTTCCTTATTCTTTCTGCTGTTTTGCATAGCTTTGTACTTTAAGACATGCTAGTTATTTTGCTGTAAGTTTTATGGAAACTAACGGTTTTACGGAAGTTTTGGGGAAAATAAAGATACCTACTATGAAATCTTAAAACAACATACTTCCCCAGTTCAAATCAATAAATGCAGGCCTGACAAGAAGCTGTGAAACCTAAACATTACAATTTCAGCTTCTCCTATTGGAAGTCTCTCTTCACCAGCTGTGTGTTGTTAGCTTGTTAAGCTCTGATTGGTAGCAGTGATCTGAGTTCCATTTATAAACCCTCCTGCCCTCATTGTTTTACTGTTGGTCTTCAGTATGATGACTTTTCAGATCCTCCTGGGGTATGGCAATGAGTCTTTAGGATTTGAGTCCATCTATTTTAAAATCTGTTTTTAATTCATCTTTCTTGGTTTCAGGGCTTCCCTTGTTGTCTTGCTGATTCTGGATGTCTGTGGTCTTCCTGTCAAAGGTGAAGTATTATTCTGATGTACTTGCAGTAAATGCAGGTAGATGTTTAACAAATGTTTTCTGGAGTCTAGATCCAAGACCACAGTTCCAGGGAGGCAGTGGCATCAAAGCAGCATCTCAGGGAGTAGCGGCTCCTTTCCAAGCTGACCATGTGTCCTTCAGCGCTCCTGCAGTAAAAACTCCAAGCCACCCTACCTTTGTGCAAACGCCAGCTGACTTTGTCAATGTGAACCCCATGGCTTGGTACAACCCAGCAGCTCCTGTTTATTATGGCTCCCAGATGCCAGCATATTATGTTGACTCTCAACAGGCTGGAGCTGCTCAGTCTCCCCCCACAGGTAACTAGTTTCAAATGATTCAGTGATATGACAAATATCTTTTACATGTTTGAAGATAATTGACGTTCCCTTTTCCATCTCCCTCTGTTAACAGAATGGGTTGTTGCTCCTCCTTCCTTTGAGGATTCATCAACTGATGCTGAGGACATTGGTGCTGTTCTCCCACCTGCACAGCCTGTAGGACCTATCCTTCAGTCTGGGGAGACTTCCAACATCGTTAAAGAAGCTGAGCTTGGCCATTACCAGCGGGAGACGGAGGAGTCTGGCTACCCAGCTGTCCCTATAAACCCTGTCCTGGGTGGCTTGTTGCCTTATCCTTTTCCCTACCCTTTTCCTTACAGGCTTCCTTACCCTGCTTTTGACTATAGGCTCCTGTTTGGTCAGTACCCTCCTGGCACCTACTCTACCTTCAGCAGAAATCATGAGAGGGGCAGAGACTACTCTCAGTCCATTCATTATCTGAAGGAACATGGTCCTGATGCTCCAGAGAACCCCCAGAATCCTGGACTTGGGCAACAGAAGTTCTTCCAAAGAACAGGGTAGAAACCTGAATGGCACCAAGGTAGATCAATACTGACACTAGAAGATGAAGAACATCTTGGCTAATACTGCATTAACTTTTGTTTTTTTTTTTCTCCCCCTAGATGAAGTGCACTAATATTGATGGTCATTTGGCAGTTTTAAAATAAACTTTCAAAATCCCAGACTGTTATGAATTTCAATGCCTGATTGTTGCAAATATTGCTCATTTGTGGTTTCATCAGATTATGGTGTGCACAGTTACAGGAATGCATGTAAAAGAGCAAAGCTAAACCAAAATGCCCCACTGAAAACTAACTTGCATTCTGTTAACTGACAGTATCTACCCCACTACATCCATTTAATGTGTATACCTCTCTGGGCATCAGGAGGACCACTTTTCCAATTTCACCATCACAATGAGGACCAGTTAAGTGAGGACCTTTTGCTGGTCCTCAGAAGGTATTTAACTAATAGTTTGGGCATAGGAAATGTCTAGGAGTAACCCACCATATTAAAATATCAATGGTTACATCTGGTAACGTCCAACTTTTCACAGGATCTGCTGGCTACGTTCAATGAATGCAAAAGTTAATTTGGTTTCAGCAACTAGGGAAATTAAATTCCCTGTCAGTAAAGCTCCTATATTGGCTGGGGGGGGAGCTGTATATTGTTACATGGAAGGGTAACTAAAGGCATCCCTTCAAAATACAGCTGCAGAAAACTCTTTAAAATCCTAGAGCGTGGATTAGATGCCAAGAAATATATTAGTGTAATTAAACGATTTTAGAAGTGGTGCATCTAAAATGTAGCAATGTATTAAATCTACAGGCTGACACTGTAGACTAATGAAGTATGAATCATACAGGGACCCTCATTGCTTGGCTTTCACATTTTTAATTATATGGATCACAATCTTTTTAACTGCTATTAGCTGTAATTTCAACTATTGTATCTGACGCAGATTAAAATAAAATTTGCCTTTACTGTCCCCTAATGGGGAAATAAGGTGTATTAAAAGCAAAGCAATAAATGAGCTTAAAGGTTCACAAATCAAACCACAGAAGTAACCAAACTACAAAATGTAAGAATTAAACAGCAAAACAAGGAATCGCAAATGTTTAAAGGGTTTTATATTAAGGGGAACCAAACCTAGAGGAAAATTATTTTGAACATGTTTATCAAGGTACACTTGGATTAAATGACAGGTGCAGCAGCATAGTGTGGCTTCAAAATTAACCCTTGTTGAAACATCACAATTTGGTATACAACATAAAAAAATCTCTGAGATTGAATTGAGCCTGGAAAACCCAAACATGAGTAGATGAGGCTGAAACAATGACAACTAATCCCATGAAAGAGGATTGTGAAGTCCTTGGTTAAAAGTTAAAAGTAGTTAGCTGTGTGCGTCCGTCATTACATGAATTGAGACTAGAGCCTTTTTCAGAAAAAAGTACACTACAAAAAAAAAGTGGACCGCTGAAGCTCTCCCTTATAAAATCTAAAACATATTAAGGTGTTCACATTTGCATCTGTCACTCACAGTTTACATAACTAAACAAATAAGGTATTGGGTTTAAGCTCAATATCTATTTGAGCTATTTGACACACTGCCGTCATGATCAGGAATGCACACAGAATCAAGGAATACGCTTTTGTAATACTGTCACCTAAGCAACTACGCACCACATGATACAAACACATGCACACCTATCATTATGGCCTCTACAGAGATGAAAGATTTCAATTCAAACAAAACTTCTCAACAATTTATCCAAAACCTTTGAGTTCAATGTTTATGTAGCATAAATGTCTATCTGGCTGCGGATTGTTACAAATATGTGTGTCTATCCTTTAATATATATATATATATATATATATATATATATATATATATATATATCGCGTCTCTGCTTTTTGCAGATGATGTGGTCCTGTTGGCTTCATCAGGTCGTGATCTGAAACTCTCGCTGGATCGGTTCGCAGCCGAGTGTGAAGCGGCCGGGATGGGGATCAGTGCCTCCAAATCCGAGGCCATGGTCTTGAGCTGGAAAAGGGTAGAGTGCCTTCTCCGGGTCAGGGGGGGTGTCCTGCCCCAAGTGGAGGAGTTTAAGTATCTCGGGATCTTGTTCACGAATGAGGGAAGAAGGGAGCGGGAGATCGACAGGCGGATTGGTGCAGCGTCTGCCGTGAAGCGGGCGCTGTACCGGTCCGTTGTGGTGAAGAGAGAGCTGAGTCAAAAAGCGAAGCTCTTGATCTACGTTCCTACACTCATCTATGGTCATGAACTCTGGGTCATGACCGAAAGAACGAGATCGCGGATACAAGCGGCCGAAATGGGTTTCCTCTGTAGGGTGGCTGGGCTCTCCCTTAGAGATAGGGTGAGAAGCTCGGTCATCCGGGAGGGACTCGGAGTAGAGCCGCTGCTCCTCCATGTCGAGAGGAGCCAGTTGAGGTGGCTTGGGCATCTGTTTAGGATGCCTCCTGGACGCCTCCCTGGTGAGGTGTTCCGGGCACGTTCCACCGGGGGGAGGCCCCGGGGAAGACCCAGGACACGCTGGAGAGACTATGTTTCTCGGCTGACCTGGGAACGCCTTGGGGTTCCTCCTGAAGAGCTGGAAGAAGTGGCTGGGGAGAGGGAAGTCTGGGCCTCCCTTCTTAAGCTGCTGCCCCCGCGACCCGACCCCGGATAAGCGGAGGAAGATGGATGGATGGATGGATATATATATATATATATATATATATATATATATATATATATATATATATGGAGGCTAAACCTCTGCTCTGTCTATATATCTACCTACACTGCTGGTCAGCCTATATGACAAATCCCTGTTGGAATTTGAGCAAAATAGTAGAGCTAATATGCCAAAATGTGACTTCAAATGAGGTAAAACCTCTTTGGGGATCCCAAATGCCCCCTAAACATTAAAGGACTGGTAATGCTCCCACAGCAGTGTGTCAACGTGAGCTTGTCATAGATATTTTCGATTTATGCTCAATATTGAAGCGTGGTCTGCGCCATGTTATTGCAGTCATGATGCAAGAGGGACAATTGTAAACTAGCTGTGGGTCTAGAAATGGCCGAGGCGGTGAGGAAGTGGGGGCACGTTTGTCCGACAACAGAGGGACATGAGCTTGAAAAAGAGCGGGGATCCAAGTGGAAAAAGGGTCCCAGCGCTCTTGCAAACCACACTCTTCTAGCTGGTCCAACTTCGTGAGATGTTTTCCGTAATGGCGGTCCTACAAACCAAACAAGGTAAGGTACCAAACAGGAAATATGCATGTTGTGGAGAGGATGTAGATTTGACCAATCAGAGGCCTCCTGTCTGCGGCACTGTCTGTGGTCACCTACAATTGGGGAGAGGTGCAGCAAAGGGTCTGCGGAGGGGGCGGGGACGTCTCTGTGTTCACTGTGACACAATCAGATGACTTAGTTTTGAAGTGTAAATCAGCCTTAAGGCTGAATCCCAAACCAACCCCTAAGCACTAAACCTTAACTATCAAGTGTCACTCCCAATGAGCTCTCACTGGCAGCTGTGGAGGGAAGGTGGTGGGTATAAACAAGAATGGGACAGCCTCTACCCTCTAACAAAAAAGGAAGGCAGTCATTGCTATGGCAACTGATGCAGACTCGCATTTTAAGGGCTGAAGGTTCTGCTGGCTCTACCCACTACGTGTTTTGGGACGGCACTTAATGTGGCGGACCCTCTGTGGGGACGAGCAAACGTAGGGTTAGTGCTGAGGGTTAGTGCTTAGGGACCAGGTTGGGTTTTACCAAGCACTGAACCTTTATTTGCAGATTCCCGCAGAGGGTCCACCATATTGAGGACCGACCCAAAGCCCGTAGTGGGTAGGTGGAGTTTACCATCCAGCCCTTAAATAAAGGGTCTGCATCAGTGCAGGCTCACTAGAATTTGGCAGCAGGTGTTTAGGCGACCTAATGATGGAACAAACACAAATATAAGGATCCAAATATAAGTTCCACTTGTTTGCTGCATCTTCGTCACATTGACAGAAAATCACAAGTCAGGAAACAAAAGAAAAGGAAGGTCCAATTTGATATAGTTCTATTTGACCGCATACATTTTTTTAAAAGGGGTAAACATTTGATCGCATGTCAACCTGAACCACAGAGCTAGCCACTTCACCGTTATGCCATAGCAACGGCTGCTTTCCCCCACCTTCAATCAAGGTGGCCTCCACAGCTGTGAGTGGGACTTCTTTGGAAGTGACACTCGATAGTTAAGGGGGTGTGCTTAGAGATTCAGCCAGGGGGTCTATACAGCAGGGGCGGGTCATGAAGTTGGCTGCTCGATGATGATTGGCCAACATACTTTGGGATTTTTGACTGACGGTGGCAAGACAGTGAGGAGCCTTTTCTCATGAGTTGAGACTTAGACAACTGTTATTGTCTTTTTGTATACACAATGTATACAAAACGAAATGTCGTTATGTACAGCTTTCATTGCATCTCCCTACCTTACAGTGCAGCAGAGATCAAATTTAAACAGTGTGGGAGAAAAAGGACAGTTAAATAAAAAGCATTGATATGAAAGTTTAGAGATTTAAATATATTTGGCACAATTATGCAGTGTTTTGGTTTGGTGTTATCAGTTTGATGCAGTCTTTGACATGTATTAGAGTTTTCTCAACAGTTCAGTCTAATGGCAGAGGGGAAGAAGCTGTTTCGAAATCTGCTGGTCCTGCATCGAATGCTGCAAAGCCTCTTCCCAGAGGACAGCATCGGGAACAGTCGATGTTGAGGATGTGAGGGGTCACTGATAATGTATTTAATGGAGGGAAGAGGAGCCACAACGATCCTCTCTGCTGTTCTCACCACTCTTCTCACCTTCTTCCAGTCTGAGGCGCTGCAGCCTCCACACCACACAGTGAGACAGCTGGTCAGAACGCTCTCTATGGTGCTTCTGAAGAAGGTTTTCCCTCTCATGAGTTGAGCGGGAAAAGTGATCATTCAATCAGGACAGTCATCTTGTGCTGAACTCTTGCTGTGGTTTCTGGAGTTTATTATTTCAGATAGCTTCACAAGAGCTGTTTACATCTGTTTCAGTGATGTGATATATCTGTTTAATTTTTTTTATGGACTACATGGTTCATATTTTTTTGATAATGTCATGTAACTTAAGCACATAAGTTATGAACGTGATGTTGAAGAGGCATGTCAGCCTCATGCTGACTGAGTAATCCCAGCAAGGATTATTTTGCGGCGGCAGAGTTGTAGGATCTTTCTCCACAGTCTGGCTGAGACCTTCTGCGTGGCCTGTACCTCATACAGTGGTCTTTATAGGGACCAAACAGTCCTGATGAGCAAAAAAGAACAACTTTCATATCATGTGACCCATTGACACAAAATGAAAGCCAAACCATTATTTTGGAAGCAAAATCTCTTCTTTTTTTATTTTTATTTTTACCAGTTTTGGTACATTTTATTTTTCTCTTTTAATTGTTTTTTTTTTTCCAATAGCTTTTAGTTCATGTGACTGGTTGACCATAATATCAAATTATTATACTGGTCTGGACAGATGATGAAGGCTTTCAAATCCGTTTTTTGTGCATTTTCTTTTTTTTTTACATATAAAATGGAGAAAAAAATAATTTTTATCAGTTTTTTTTATTATAGAAAAGTTATTTCATTTATTGTCAGTCCCTAAGCAAACCACTGTGGCCCAGGCTGAAGATGCTGTCATTAATTCTCCTTTATGACATCACATCCCAGGCTAAGACTTTATCAAAAATAAGATGCAGTAACTCTTTTTAATCCATGGAGGGCGCCAAAGAAGCCGTGAGAGACAAAACAGGATTTCAACAAATGTGCAGCAGAAAAGGGCAGAGTAAAACTGCACAATGCACTTTTATTGCAAAAATTTAACAGCAAAAAAGTTTTGAAACAGTTTATTATTTTTATTTTAATTTTGTTTTTCTACTTTTCTACTGAGGTCTATTTGCATTGTGACAAAATCTGAAAAAGTTGAACGGTTTTCAGGGATGTTATTTAATCAGAAACCAAATCCATCAATCAACCAATCAATTGTTTTGTGAAAAATTGGTAACATATCCTTGAGCAGATGACTTATTTATTTTAATTTATCCTGAGGTCCAGCAGAGGGCTTCAGACTAACACATTACTGGTCCTCAGGCCTGAGAGGCAGGACCAAAAAGAAGCTCTTCAGTTATTTTTCTTTCCACTTCCAGTCTATGAGGAGGATGGAGCTGGGATTGTGAACAGGCCAGCTGGGACCGGCGCTGGTCCAGTAAATCGCAGAGCTTAACATTTTTTTCTTTCTCGAAGCTCTTCATCTCTTCTCCCATTCTGTGTAGTCGAGCAGAACTCCCAGATCTTTGACCATGAAGCTCTGGGCTGTACTTTGTCTGGCGCTGCTCTGCATTGAGCTCCAAAATGGTGAGTGAAGTCTGCATTCCTACAACTGTTGAGGAGATTGCTGGATGGAAAAACCTGGTTACATCCTCATGGATTTGAATGATGGGACTGACTGAATACTGGCCAGAAGGGAACCATTTGGTGCATGTCTAACCTGCAGGAAGCTTTTCTCTATAAGCTGCAGATATGAGCAGTATTTTAAAGCAGTCTTTTTTCATCTCTCTCTAAGGAATTCATTAGGTGATTTGTTGTAAGTGTAATAATATGTGCAATTTGTGAAGGCGTTCCCTACAGTAAATTGGGGAATTTTTCCCAAAGTGTTTCTGCAGACCCGCTTACTGAATGTGAAGGAATGCAGCAGACGTTTCCAATTATCTGCCTCTTACTTCTGCACCATATGGTAGAACACATTTAACACTACAGAATATTTTGCATTCTGTTCCTGCTGAGATCAAATCAAAACATAAGAAAGAGACTGAGATGGGGATACTTGGAACCAATGATAGGGATTTTCAGCCTTCCTGTTGTCACAGCTGGGCGACTCGCCCTCCTCCTTTCCTCTGTGTCTATCTGCATGCAGGATCCTGCCAGGCAATCAAGAGGAAAAAAGACGCAGGAGAAAGGAACACCCGCTCCGATGGGAAGAGGGGGAGAATTCGCCAGCCAGCTCTGAGCAGCAGAAGAGGGAAAAACCAGTCCCTCCTTACCCAGGTGTTGGATAAGGGCCGCTTCCTGCGCCTAGGCCAGAGCGCTTCTCTGACCCCTGGGAAAAACATGGAGCTGCGCTGCAAGGGGAGCAAGATCGGATGGTCCTACCCCACCTACCTGGACACCTTCAATGACTCGCGCCTCAGGTGCTGTAGAGAGACACCTGCTGTTTAAGGCATGGAGTTGGCAGACTGGTTTGCCTTATCTTTTTGCTTCTTGCCTGCAGCATCAAGCATAGTGACAAATACAGCCAGCTGATCCTGAGCTCGCCCTCTGCTGCTGACACAGGCTCCTACAGCTGCTGGGTCGTAGTGTGTGATGGGACAGAGTGTCAGAAGGATAACGATCGCACCTACGCCTCATACATCTACTTCACAGGTGATCATTAGGGCAATGCTTTTAGGACATGGAGAGCCATGTCATTTATTTATTCCAATAGTGTAAGGCAAGGCAATCATTTGTTTATAAAGCAGCCTTTAGCAGCAAGACGACTGGAAGTGTTATAATTGAATACTAATTCAACAAAAATATAGATACAATAATTGATAAGAAGTAATAATGCCTTGGTATTACACACAAAAGCCAGGCTAAATAAATACCGGTAGGTTTTTAATCTTTAATCAAAGCATCTCAGGTTTCAGCGCATTAATAATAATGGGTTCTCAATAATGACAGGAATGGTCTTCCATAGAAATAGGGAAAACGGGAGGTGGAAGTAAATGAGCAGAGGGAGATCTGTTTGGTAGGATAATACTACAGGGATACATTAGATGAAAAATAGCCTTTAGGGCATAAAAATAACACGCAAATTTCTTTTAATTATAGGATGGTAATAAATGAGAAAGCAATGAGATGTTAGGAAAAAAATAAACGTCCAAAAATGTACTCGAAATAAATAAACTGAGGAAAAATATGACTGAATATAGGTGGTTTAAATAGAAAATAAGCATAACAGTGCAACAATAAGTTACAACAGTTAAGAATAAAATAGACACATACGTATCTTATTAACTGGTTTAAATAAATCTCTTATTTATTATTTTGTTGCATTTTAATGAGACACTGATTTGCATGACAAGCAATATTTTTTATTGGATTAGTCCTCCAAAGTAGGAAAGCCTTAAAAAAATGAAGGAAAAAAATTTCAGAAACAACTGTCTTTTATCAAAAATGTGATGTAAATATTCTCATTAACATTACAAAATATAACTTGTATGAATATACTATGTTAAGATGGCGAAACTCAGGGGATTTTGAAGCTCTGTCTATCTATAAAGGAAATGATTGTCCCACCTTGGCTGACAGGACAGGAAAGGCCTTTTGATTGAGGCAGAGTTTTTTTCACCTTTAAAGGTGCTTGAGGTTTGATTTCTTTTTGTTCTATTCTTATTATGAACAACTTCTTAGGAAGTTAATTGATGTAATAATCATCTCCAGAAAGGTGGACTCCCCTCTTCAGGTTGATGGATAGTGCTTGCTCCAACGGAGGAGTTCAAATATCTCAGGGTCTTGTTCATAAGTGAGGGACGGATGGAGCATGAGATCGATAGACGGATCGGTGCAGCGTCGGCAGTGATGCGGTCTCTGTATCGGACTGTCATGGTGAAGAAGGAGCTGAGTCAGGGGGCAAAGCTCTCGATTTATCGATGGATCTAAGTTCCCATCCTCACCTAAGGTCATGAGATCTGGGAAATGACCGAAAGGATACGTTTCTGAATACAAGTGGCTGAAGTGAGTGTCCTTCACCGAGTGGCTGGGCGCACCCTTTGAGATCGGGTAAGTAGCTCAGTTACTCTGATCTCGGAGTAGAGTCGTTGCTCCTCCACGTCAAAAGGAGCCAGCTGAGGTGGCTCGGGTATCTGTTTCGGATGCCTCCTGGTCGCCTCCCTCGGGAGGTGCTCCAGGCATGTCCCATTGGGAGGAGACCTCATGGAAGCCAGAGGACATGCTGAGGGACTATGTCTCTGAGCTGGCCTATTGTCGCCTCGGGGTCCCCCCAGAGCAGCTGGAGGAGGTGTGTGTGGATGGGGAAGTCTGGGCATCTTTGCTTAGACTGCAGCCTCTACGACCCGACCCTGGATAAAGCTAAAGAAAAAGGCTGGCTGGATGTTTTCATATCTCTGAGTCTTGAGTCTTTTGGATTTTCTCTAATGTTTAGGTGTAGGGACCTATAGACACACATGGAGGAAATAGGGACTCATATCCAACAAAGCATTTCTGTGTTTATTTTAGCCAAGTAAAGACATTGACAGGTGTCTTTGCTTAACAGCATAATAGAAACTCTAATGATAAATGGTGGGGAGGTCCCACCTGGACTGAATGTTGTTGGAATGTTCATTTTAGTCCATCTGAACAAGTAACTGAACATCTAAACAGCTCTAGATATAAAATGGACAAGAAAAAAAGAGAAATAACTATAGTCCCCAGGTAGAGATGTTTTTTTTAAAGACAGATAATTATACAGATTATTTTGACATCAGTCTAACTGATCCTTGTTATACTTTAAATTCTCTGTGATTGAAATGAAATCACTAATTTTAGGCAGTAAAGAAGTTTCCAGTGGTTTGGGTCTATAAGTGTTTCAGATCATTTAATGTCACCCAACTTTAATCCAGACAAGGAGAGCCTCTTTGTCCCGTCTGCCATCCACTTTGAGATCGTCTACCTGCGCCCCGACAGCCCTGCTGTCGTGCCCTGCCGTGTGACCGACCCCCGGGCCATGGCTTCGCTGCACAGAGAGGTCCCTCCTGTGGAGATCACAGCAAACGATACTCGTCTGACCTATGACCCCACCAGGGGGTTCATCCTTCAAAATCCCAGTGCAGATCTTCAGGGCGTCTTCTACTGCAAGGCTGTATCCAAGGACAACCCTCAAATCTCCAACAAATATCAGCTGTTGTATGTGGAAGGTGAGGATTCAGCGCTTTAAAGGCATTAAAAGTATTCGCATCCTTGTTTTTTTCAGCCTTTTGTTCCTGTTAAACCTCCGTATTGCAGCGTAAGAATTTTGCACTATTAACAAACTTTTTATTTTCATTCAATAGGCGGTGAGCATTAGATGGATTTGTCCTCGTTATGCTCTTTAAATACCACAAATTATAAGTGAAGAAGGGTATTAACATGATTCCATGTCGCTGAACATTTTTGCTTCACAAGAGGGAACCTATTTGAGGTGTGGGTTTTAAAAGTGTCTAATCTAAATCTCCTGCTGACAGTTCCCAGTGGGCCACCATTTGTGAACCTTGGAGCCTCTCCTGAGACGGTGAGAGGAGGAGACAATGTTAACCTGACCTGCACTGTACTGGGAGAACCTGAGGTGGACGTGAGCTTCAGCTGGTCTTATCCTGGACAGGTAAGGGGAAAAAGTCAAAACAGCATAATTCAGAACGAGCAGGTATTTAAAGAATGAATACTGCCTATAAAATCTGTTAGTAGGTTTCTAGTCAGGGAAAGAAATTTTAGACAACCTTTCCTCTGAATTGCATTCACTGTTTCACTCCAACTGGATGGTTTAGTCTTTCAAAGGCCTGTGACCTGCAGTTTGCATGAAACCTGCTTTAATTGAACCCGAAACATTTCCACAAATCAAAGATTTGTAGAAATGTCTATAGAGAGGTTTGCTTCCTATATTGTCTGCAGGATGAGTTGACTTTAACTGTTTTCAACAATACTTACTCATAAAATCATCAGGGCACGATATGCATCACAGCACAACAAACCTTTAAAGTTTAACCTGTTGTGTTCATGCCAAGTGGTTTTTACAAAGATGATAATCAATATTCATAGGAAACAGTTGTAGGAGTTGGAACATTACCAATGATCTATCTGTAATTTCTGCTAGTGTCATTTGAAATGAGAAAAACTAACATATTCTATATTCAGCACTGGTGGCGCCAGCTTTGTTCTATCCAGGGACATGCACAGAGACTTTTCTTAAAAACCTAATATGAAAAAATACTTCAGGTTTTGCTTTGGACAACTCCCCAATACCTCAGAGCCTGTCAGTCGTGATACTGCAGTCCCTCCCAGCTGTGGTCATCAGAGCAACTGACTCATCCGGACTTAAGAAAACTGAAAGAAAGAGACAGATAAACCTAATTTAACTCTTCTTGTAGTGCCAAGTTGGTCAAGTTGAAACTGCCTTCAAACACTAGAATCAGAGGAAAAAAACATTAATTTGTACTTCTGAACACATTCAGGGACGAGTATTTTTGATCCACATAGGGAGAATAATGATGGCAAACACCATTTAAACCTGTTTTCATCCCTAAATAATCCTCCCAACAATAAAAATGGTTTAAACCTTAATAAAACACAATAATATTCAAAGCCTCAAGGTTAAGACAGTGGAAGCCTTTATAGACTGGGGGTTAGCTTCCTTTTGCTGCGGAGAAGACATAAAGTTCCTATAACGTTTCAACAGAACTTAGAATGGAAGTCCACTTTGCTTTAATAGCAGCTTTCAGCTCATCTCTATTGTTGGTTCTGGGTATAAACCAAGTCCTAAAAGAGTATAAAGTCAGCGTCTCCATAAAGCTTGGCAGCAGAATGGCATGAAGTATCTACAGTAACATTTTCCAGGCCGCATCGACCGACTCCAGTAGTTGACAGGTCACTCCAATTCATTACTAACTGAAAACTTCCCACTGGAGTTAATCAACGTGGATTCTGTGCCTCCAGACTGGGAACCCTGCTCACCCTTTAAAATGGAAACTTTGCTTTGATCTGAAGAAATGACTTTGGGTCAGTAAGAAAAACTCCAATTCTTTTCCTCACTAGTGCAGGTAGGATGCTTGTGGTTCTGCATGTAAAAGCTTCTGATGAACTGACTCCAAGCTCAGTCCATCTTGTGTAAAGCTCTCCCAAATTATTAAATGGATTGTGCACGTTTCCTACATTTATTTTCCTCCACTTAACTTTCTATGAACCTGCAGTTCTCCAAACAACTTTCTGAAGCAAGGATATCTGGAGTCTTGTGGACACAGTGCAGTCTTGACACCTATAGACAAAGACTCAGGAAATTTTTGCAGAGTTTATTAGCCAACTACTGTCTGATTCTAATGATCTGAGAAACTGAATTGAGGGATTTCATTATCTATAATACATTAAAATTTGTTCGTTTTTACAAACTGAAACCACCATTGAAAATACGACAAACTTTATTTCGTTTCACAAGATATTTCAGAAAAAAAGGAGAGCGGGTCTTTTTTATTATTATTTTACAATTTTCTACCAAATCAAATATGAAAATGGATGAATAATGAGCATATAAATTAATTTTTTCCAGCTTTCTTTTGGGTTCTGAAGTAACAATAGCTTTATAAAACAGAAGCGGTAAGTAAAAGGAGAGGAGAATCAGAAGAGCTCCAGTAAAAAAAAAAACATTCAGTACCAATTAGGAAAGTTTTGCAGATGTTTTTTTTCTGAGAAATCACACCAATGATTATTACAACAGCAAACACCTAATAAATAAGTAGCCTAACATATAATGTCACAGCCAACTTTAACTGTTTACTAACATGAAAAATATTAGGATTATATTTTGTAAAATTAATACAATAATGTATAAAATTACTGCTCCATTTATCCAATATGGGAATAATTTGGAATGCTGAACCATAAAAACTTAAAGCAAAAAGGCTCCACAGGTTATGAACGGTGCTCTGGCTGCCCTGCAAAAACAAAAAAATGTGTCTGATTTGGTGATGGCCTGTGACGACGCTATATGATGATAAAGCAAACAAACAAATCATTCAGCTGCGCTGTAAACAGATGTGTCTTCAGCTGTGTGCATGTTGAAAGCTAGGGCCGTCATAAACCACAGGGGTGGTTAGGAACTATTATATTATACTAGTTATATTTACCCAGATACATTTACTGTAGTTTTTTATTTTTTAAAGGAAAAAAAAGTAGCTTTTCCATATTGTTTTTTTACGTTTCCTTTGATAAATATAACTAATTATTGCTGTTCTTTCAGGATACTAAACCTATAGAGTGAATTGCTTGAACTTGTTTTAAATACAAATTCAGAGACATACGTCCACAGTTTATGCTCAAGTTAGTGTTTTTCTACTAAAGCTTCATTGGTTTAATGTAATTTTCATTTGGAGATTGAGTTATTTTATTTTATTTATATTATTTTATGTACTTTTTATATTTTATTATTTAAAAAAGAAAAAACAAATGTTAGAACTGTAAATATACAGTTATGTTTATATTACTGTTTTTATGTATTTTTTTACTGTTTTAAAGGCTGCACTTTAAAAAAATGAAATTGTCTAGAGAGCTGTACTTAACGAAATTTCTTTTCGTTTATACTTGTGTATACAAAGTGACAAAATAAATCTGTCTGAGTCAAAATAAAGTCAACATTATACTGAAATATTGTTACTGGAAGTAGCCTATATAAAGTACTGAAAAGTGCAACAGAAATGCACTATCCTAACCCTCCTTACGTCTTGCTGCGTCCTGAAGCAGCGACAGCTCTAACAGCATTTCATCCTCTTTCATAATAAAGTGTTTGTGCTTCTACTGCAGGGTCAGCGTCCCGTTAACATCCATACACTGTGGAGGCTGGTTAACAGAGGGATGGGCCACACCACGAGGATCTCCCAGAGCACCTTGGCAGTGGAGGATGTAGAAACCATCGACTATGGCAACTACATCTGTAGAGCTAAGAACAAGCATGGGGAGACGAGCGTAGCAACAAAAATCCTGGCTTCATAATCCCACCAAGGAGCAAAGGATTCAGATTTATTAGGATGGATTTTTTTTCCATAAGTAAAGCTTTTAACAAAGAACCATCTGCAGGTCCAGATAAAATGAGTCTGCTCACAAAATGATATTCAACAAATAAAATTTTTTTTAATTGCGCTGCTGATGTTTTCATGTCATTTAAATAACAATTTGTTAAGTGGTTTGGAAACCCTTAATGTACTTTGATGACATCAACCTGCCTATACTTATTAATGCTGCAGAGAACAGAGTTTAAAGTCAGCAGAGTCATTGCGGAGGGAGTCATGAAGAAACAGCCTGAACAAACTCTGAGTCATGCTTTCAGACCTCCCCTTTTTCCACAAAGCAGGAGAGAATAAAAAACAAAAACGGTCACCTAAACTGAAGTGCCAAGAGCAGCAAAGGCAGCCAATTAAAAACCTCACAGGAAAAAAAAAAAAAGTTGTTTCACATACAGATGTTAAGATGAGGTAAACCATTAAAGGATAATTTTTTGGTGAAAAAGAACAGTAAAGATCCAGGGAAACCTCCTTCTTCCAAATTAAACTGAAAATGTATGCAAAAAAACAAATAAAAACTCAAAACAAAACAGCAGTCTGACTTTTTTTGCACTGCTAGACATTGGAATCTGGTTTAAAGTTGGATTTTTTGCTAATGTGCTCCTTATGTGGAATGTGTTCTGCAGTGACCGAGCCCAGTTTGGACTGGTGCAATGACTCCTGCACTGCAAAAACAATGATTACAGATTTGAGATGAGTGCTGGATTACATCCAATAACGGATTAAAGAGCTCACATTCCTGCTGTATGCCCTCTACTAGATTAAATGCTGTCTCCTTAGCATTTAATCTGTAGTCAATAATTTCCCTTCTCCACGTTTAATACAAGTCTTTATTAATTGCATATTTCGAACAGGCTCAGCATATCTGGTATACATTTCCACACAAAATATTCCTACCTTTCAAAAATCGGATGTCCCTGTTATATACAAGCAAACCTGAAAACAGAATCGTACATTTAAAGCTGTGTGAGGAATATTCCTTCCTCACAAACAAGACTCAAACACAAGAAGCAAGACTTGGAATGATATCCTGCTTAAAGAAAACCACAGACCACAGGAGATCTCTAAGCTGACTGGGAATAATAGGAACACACACCATCCACACTAAAACAACCTTAAGGAACTGGGTGTAGAAGGCCAGTGTATGAAAGTAAAACTGACTGTTAGCATTGTGAGAAAAGGTGCAAAAGTCCAAACAAAACAATTCCAGCTTCTTAGATATTCTGAATAAATATATACAACCCAAACTATCCTGTAGTCAAATTCTGGCTGTGGAGTCCTGAATCACAGAAAGTCAGCCATCTTTAACAGGGAAAGGCTAACGGTGCATGCATGTACCGTTTGTTAGCGTGTGCTGAGCTTCGGGAAAACAAGCCTCTGATAGCAAACAACAAAAATAGTATTTCAGTACATAAAAGTCCTGAGATTCTTTTTTTCCCTCAATCTTTATCAATCAGATCAGGTGTCAAAGGCAAAGAACAAGGTGGCTTTAAGTGCTTCTGTGCAACATTTTCTTTTTTTATACAGTATTTTGCATGTTTGTACAGGAGGTGATTGAGTTGATCCGGGTCTCGGTCCGTTCCATCGACGGGATCCAATCACAGCTTTTGTTCCAGAGGAATAACCAAACACAGCGGTCTGCTTCCTGGAAGCAGGGTCCCACTGTTATCTGGGGGAGACGGGGGAGCTGGAGAAGAAGCCAGAGCTGCGAGGGGACTGCAGCTTGAAGGGGTGGGAGGGTGAGGTAGGGCTGGGGGACAGCTTGCGGGGGCTACTCAAGTCTCCGTTATGGAGCTTCCAGAGCAGCTCCTCGTTCTCCATAGAAAGCCGCTTGTTGACCTTTGACTCCTTCTGAAGGGACTCCTGCAGCACGGCCTGCTCTGTGGACAGCTGTCTGTGGGGCGGCAGAAAAATATTTACTAAACATTTGAGGCATCAGCACGTCCCTGTTTTCCATGAATTATTTTGGTCCATCAAACTTTTAACAATCTAGTTTTAATGTAAAGAGAGAAATCCTTTCAATGACAAAAATCTACAAATATTTGATTAATCAGTGCTGGTTGGATACTCAACCCTTACCTTTCAATGATTTCTAATCTTTGAAAGCACCAACAGACAGTTTGGCTCATAACGATATATATATATTTAAATCTGCCAGAAGTATACATCTTTTTGTTTGTTTCCGATTTTAAAACCTACATCTTCCTAACGTCTACTGGTTCTCCGAAGATTCTACCTTCCTGATAAGTAGTGATGGTGAGATGAGGCCTCATGAGGCCTTGAACCATTTGGCCAAATTGTTTCAACAATCTCCACAGTTCATGAAGCCTCATGTGAACATGTCGCCTCCTACTGGTGGAAGGCAGAACTACAGTTAGTGATATAACTGATTTTTTGCAATATTAAATATTTTCTTGATTATTTTTTCCCCCAAATAAGTTCATTTGAAATTTTTAATGTTAGGTCTGTATAATAAACTCTTAAGTTTTTTTTTTTGTGTGTAAAATGTCTTAGAAGAGAACAACAATTTTAGGTACATAGTTTTCTGCCATTTTAGTGAAATAAGCTCAAGCAGATAGTGATAGTGTTTGTGGAAAAACTATTATGTTTAAATAAAAATGACCTTTTATTTTCTCCTCATTGCCCAATCTGCACAGTTTGGGGTTTTAATCGGGTTGGAAGTTTTGTGTTCAACCAGTCTTTTGGTTAAACCCACCAATCTATTTTTGTGTTTTTTAACCAATCTATATTTATACTAGGGCAACAAATGCAAATTAGTCACATTAGCCGAAACACTAGATATGTTTTATCAACACTTTTGAAAAACTGAGGGCGGGCTTTGAACCAACAACCCTTGGATTGGAAGTCCATCTTTTACAAAACCCATTATAAAATCTATTACATCTATGATCAGTGGCCTGCTCAAATAGGGTTGATCATACATCGTTTAATCTAACCAAACTAGTTTTAACCAACTAGATTGGTTGGAAAAAGCACCAATCTTTTCGTAGAATATATCCAAACTCTATCCATCTCTCATATAAACTCCCACATTTGACTGAATACTGAGGCTGTGTAAATGCCTGCCGAAGTTCCACTTCCCCAAGCGGTCACAGTCTGGCGGGCAGCGAGGCTTCAGACTACATCTATTTTGGCTCCTCCCCCAAATGTAGCAAGTCTCGATACACGCCTCACAGAAACGCCCCCAAAATTACTCGACACAAGCCTTGAAGCCTCGGCTCATCTCATAACTTCAGCACTGATAAGCACCAAGTCTCCATGATTGGAAGCCTTCTTTGCATCACCCTAATCTTTAGCTCCCTCTGTTGGACCTAATAGGGTCTCTGCCTGGGCCCCTCCAAAACCTCAAGATTGATCAATATCAATACTCTTGATTTAAATTAAAGGCTTAAAATCTAAAGCAGGTAAAAAGGATCAACAAACAAACAGCGAATGCAGTTTCAATTACCAGACCTGCTGAATAATAACATGTTTATGGTTGGAAACTCTAGAAAAATTAGAATGATCATGTTAAATCTTTATTGGAGGTTTATTTCTAGTTAAAACTTTCAGTTTATCTGGTACCTTGACAGAGCGGCGTGCCTTTCCATTCGAGCTTTCAGGTCCTCATTCTCCTGCTGGACCTTTATGAGGATCTCATTTAGCTTCACATTTCTCTCCTTCTGTTAGAGACAGATGAAGATATTTTAGTGGTCAGGCAGCTCTTTGTACTTTATATTTTCTTAATGTCATTTGGAAACCTCTCTGCATGCAATCCAGCTCTCACCAGTTTGCTGATCTCCATCATCATCTTCTCCTGCTGGTGGAGCTGTTCGTTTTTGATATCCAGCACTGCTTTGAGACTCTCCAGCTCCTGCTCTAAATACAGAGCGTGAGAGTCTTTCTGCAGGGAGAAGATGCAGCAACATGATTAAAGTCTACCAGGATGGGAACACTGCTGACATACAGCACATGTTCTAACTGAAAATAGAGTGAGAACAACCAGCAGAGGGCTCCACTGAGCTCTGACTACTAGTCATTTTGTCTGTTCTACTCCAAGGCTTTATGGGAGTTAATGGGCAGAGGTTTCAGTTATTACTTTCTGCAGCCATATAGCTGCAGGTCATAGTCTGTATAAAGGTATAAGACTTTAATTCTTCCAAGAAAACTTTTTATAAACTGAAGAACAATTAGTTCTTTATTGTGCATTGATAAATGATTGTGTTTCAAAGAACTCATTCTTTCATAATAAATATTGGTTTTATCTCTATTCAGTGATAGTATATCTTTAAGGAAGTCTTTTGCTTTATTGCCCCACCCCCCCCTCCAACCCACTCTGGATACCCGCAGGCAAACGGCACCAGAGTCATGAGGGGTTTCAACACTGAGTCCTTTCTGCATCGCAGACAAAAGGTACCTGAGTGTTTTCACCCAGCTCTCTCCTCCTGCTCTCCTCTGCAGCTAGCTTCTCTAACAGGACATTATTCTCTACTGTCAGCTCCTGAATCTGTGCCTGTGGATGCAGATAGTGAATAAAACCAGTGGACAAGCTGGAATACACAGACACAAACTCTAAGGTGCAAATAAACAGAAAAACTTACAGACAGAGAGGTTTTTGTATCTTTTAGAGCCTTCTCAATAGATTGGAGTTCCTGTGCGTGGACCTTCCTGAGTTCTGAGAGGTTTGCAAAGTTCAGAAAAATTATTATACATCAGGGAAGATAATGAGACAAACATTTACTTTATTTTATTAAAAATAGCATTTCATTAGTCAAAAAAGGGGATCCATTGCTCTGTCCTCACCTTCCATAGAGGTTTCATACTGCTGCCTGACTGACTGCAGCTGCTCTGCATGGCAGCTCTCTAGTTGCATCTTCATGGCTTCATGGTTGGCTTTCAGTTCCTCCATCTAAAAAAAAAAAGATATTTAAAAGTCACAAAAAATAAATATGATTTCTTTAAACCTCCAAAATAAAATTAACATTAAATATGTTCAAAATGTGTCACTTCTTGTTGCCTTTAAACTCAAAAGGGAAAATTAAAAGGTAAAATCTGGGTAGACCTGCTGCTGCATGAGGGTCTTGTATTTGTTTGCTTCCTCCTGATAGGTGAGCTGAACATGGTCCCATTCGGCCCTGTGAGCAGCCTGTAGCCGCTGCTCCAGCTCAGCAAGCTCCTTTCTGTGCTCTTCCTGCAGTTTCTGTGTTGCATGGTGCAGAGCAGCATGCAGCTCTTCCTTCTCCCTCTCCAGGCACTCAGACGAGTGGACAGAAGAAGCTGTCATAAAAACAAAAGGCAGAGTTTAGCATTTATCAAAAGAGTGAGGGGGTAGATTGCTGTAGTGAGTCACTAAACATTTCCAGGGGATCCTGATTTAGCCCACAGTAGCATCAAATGGTGTCCAAAAAGGAATGGAAAAATCTGACTTTACAGTGCGGAGGTTGCCCAGCAAACTACAGCTGACTTACTGAAAAGTAGAAAGAAATATTTATAACAAGTGATAAATCACTTATTATAGTGTTTTAATGGTGACTCAAAACCTATTCCAAGCTACAAATAGTTACATTTATAACATAATCTAACATTTATAACATAATCTAACATTTACAGTTACTGTTGCCACTGAGCTAGAGTTTGCTTTTGACTTTAGGTGGGAGACTGTTAAACAATTGAAGCTTCTGTGAACAAACGGCTGTCATATTTAAGAGATAAACTATCAGGGTGTTCCATGTTAAACTGAACTTGTCAGCCATTAAAAGGCTGGCATGTTTAGTGAAGGACTTAAGAATCAAACTAAAAATAGATGTGTTCAGTTCATGCTGTGTAGAAAGTTCCCTCGGCTCTACCCTTCTGGCTCCTGGTCAGTTTATACCACCCCTCTGAACCAACATTTAGCTCCTTTCTGATTCCCTTTGGCTCATGCTAACAAAACTTACAGCCATGTATGGAAATTATTAAATACATTTAGACTAGTTTACACTTAAAATATGACTTTTTTTTAAATCTTTAATCAGGCAGAATAATAACCTTTTACTGGTAAATATGATCTTAATAAACAATTTTCCTAATTTTCGTATTCATTATATTTGTATCTTAACTTTTACTGATGAATCTATCTTTTGTAATGCAACCTTAAATATACCTATGGTTAAAAATAAAGACATCCTGACCTTTATGTGTCATCATGAAACCAAATGTTTGTCAACCTGATTGCTCATACATGCCGAGATCTAATTAGTAATAC
Organism: Cyprinodon tularosa; assembly: GCF_016077235.1. Taxonomy (NCBI): domain Eukaryota; kingdom Metazoa; phylum Chordata; class Actinopteri; order Cyprinodontiformes; family Cyprinodontidae; genus Cyprinodon; species Cyprinodon tularosa. The sequence continues at coordinate 581,922 of NW_024039019.1, forward strand.
ACTCTACTATGTCACCAATTTACCCACCAAATATATGAAGTTTACTTTGAGTAATAATGCAAAAATTTTAAATGTACTTTGCTGCAGAGAGATACAGTCAAGGGTTAAAAATTACAGATCTGTTTTTTCTGATGATGATGAAATGCTAATATTGATGTTTTTAAATAAGGAAAGACTAAAAAGGCGATTAGCATTGAATTTACTGCTGTAACCATGTTGAACTCTGTTATTTTGAAAAAACAATCAGGAGGATGAAGATAGAAAACAGAACACATTACTGCAATTTGAAACAATACTGAAACATTTGTCGTTGTTTTTTTTGTTGTTTTTTATTGGAATTACAACCAGACTTTGGATGAGGCGGTAACAGCTAACTTTTTAACCCACAAAGAAAAAAACTTGTGACAGTTGAAGAAATGACCAAAATGAGAGGAAATTTTTTTGAACAAAAAAAACAGTCAAGTTAGCAGGAAGATGGGCTTTTCTAGCCTACTATTAGGCCAGGTTTTTATGCTTTCTATATCTAAAGCTGGGATTATAATACTGTAAACAGGCTGAGACTCATAATGGTCCAAAAAGACTGACGTTCCTGTGGGTCTCCAAGCTGGTCTGAACAGAAGATTGTGTTAAAGAGCAAATATAAACAGCACTCCGCATGTAAAAGTAGTCATGTGGGAGTTCTTAGGCGGCTGTGGGGGAGGATGGGGGTGCCTAAACGCCTCCACGCCTTAGGGGAGATGTATAAATACTGATGTGAAGACAGGAGTTGAAGCATGCATGTATGTGCAAGGCTACTCAGAGTGACGACCCCTAAACAGTACATAAAAGATCCATTGTTCCTCAGCACCCTGAAGGCCAGCAGTGGTGTGGCGTTCCACCAGTGGGAGCCACTCAGGGGGTGTGGACCAACACTACTATAATCAGCAATGTTCAATATATAAATATAAACTATACAGCTGGCAAAGCGGTTGGAATAACAGACATATCTTCAATAGGAAACAATAGATCTAATGACCAATGGAAAAATCAGCAGAAGCTATTTTAGGTTCAATCCAACTGGTCAATGACAACACTGTCTAATCATACGAATCAAAAGGAGCTGAACAGAGACTGGGGGCATACACTGAAGCAATGACCACTGAAGAACGCCGTTATATTGCAACGTACCCAGTTCTCCTTTGAGGTTGGCCAGTTCCTGAGACAGCTGTCTGCTCTGCCTGGTGGCTTCATCACGCTGCAGAGAAAAACATACAAACGTCAGAGATACAGACAGAGAAAGAAGCAAAGACTTTACTGACCATAAGCACTGGAATCTAGTAAATCCCAGTTTTCTGGACGGCTTTCTGGAAAACAGCTAACTAATAGATACCGACACAGATGCTGCTAAACAGAGCCTGATACTGGGAGGAGAAGTAAAAACCCTTCGGCACTCAGCTCCTGTTTCCAGTTTCAAACACTTCTCGTGTCACCCTAACTTCCTTAGTCTTCATGAGTCAGTTTTGCAGCTGCAGGTTGTGCTGCAGTGCTACAGCTACCCTCAAACAGACGCAGACCGACCAGTTTACCATCCTCCCTCTTATAGTAATGAGTTACATCTGCAACCTGACGCTCCACATGTCACATTGTGAGTGACACTTCATTAAATCATGCAAATGCACATGAAAAAGCCAACAGTACCAGATAAACATCAGAGAGAAACACGAGACAGGATGGCAAGCTATATGCTAATATAAACTCATCACTTTGAACTGCCTCTCTGTCTCACAGCGGAGGAAAACAAAGTGGAAGCTGGTTACCCTCTCTGCAGCGCAGCGAGCACTAATACAAGCTTTGCTGCCAGCACAGCCCATTATTCAGCCTCAGCCTGAGGCTCGGGTGCTGGAGTCCCCTCTGGTAGCTATGGAGACCTGGTAATCCAGGACGGACAGTGGTCCAGGTGGATGTACCACCTCCACATGGACGCCCTTCTCAGACTGAGCTCACTACATCTAAAGGCACGACTGAAAAAGCTGCTCCACTGGCTGCAGAGGGCTTTACCGTACTGCATCGAAAAAGGAAACAGGGGCAGTTCGCTTTAGGACCACCCCCACAGCTCTAAAGGTAGTCAGAGGGGAGTAAACAGATGAACTGCACAGCGCTGGCTGACATCAGGCTGAAGGGAGAGGACCACTTCAGTGGAGTGACCCACCCAGGTTAATCACAGCCATGTCCTCCTTGTTACCATCCCCCAACTCCAGGCTGCATTGACACAGACTCTCCATTAGGAGATGATTTAATGCCATGACAGATCAATTTACCATCTTCTCCATGAACAAGACTTCTTACAGTCAATGGCCAATCAATATGAAGTACAAGAAAAAAGATTACTACACTCACAAGCTATTGATAACTATTGAAAGGTTACACAAAAACTGTCATAGTTGGCATTTATTTTTCGCTGTTTAACTTTTCCAGGATTTGTGTAGCACATTTAAATGAATCACACCAATGATCTGGTGGATCCAACAATGGAGTGAAAACAGTTCAAATTTAGGGGGTCATTATACCTTCCTTTTCATTACAGCTTCATGTTGCTATAAATGTCACATGAGAGCATAAAGAAGATATTCTTGGTTTAGAGTAGTGTCACAATGTGGGCCGAGATAAGAGGCAAACGGCTGCATGTCGTGTTCCAGTAACATGGATTTATTGGAAAACAGCAACAGATGCATGACGTAGAAAGAAAAATTGTTATTCAATATTCCTGTTATTCTGATTGTATGAGCGTGGGGGGGGGGGAAGTCCCACCCTCATGGAAGTGTTTATAAAGCTTATAAAAGTGTTTCACAAACAATCTAAAAACTAAGGCATACATGCATTAGTCCCTTTCAGTCAACAGTTTGTAGAGCAACCTTCAGCTGTATTTACAGTGCAGATGTTTTTGTGAAAGACTTAGACTCAACTTTATTTATCCTTTGGGATTATTCCTTCAGTGAAATTCCAGTTCCAGTAGCTTATATAGAGAACAAAGAGTTAAAGCAAGATGCAATTAAAGATAGAAATAGAGCAGACAATATAAAAAGACTGTATATAGTACAAAAAAGGATTAAAGAAGAAAAAGTTGTAATGTCCTGGAATAGGTTTCCCTTCTATAAAAAAAAAATTTGCACTGAAGAGAGCTATGGGAAGACTACATAGTAGTTCACTTGGGTTATTACACTTGCAACGCAGAGATGTACTGACCATATAAATAAGTGAACATTATACAGATTACACAGTGGTGTAGTCTATATAATAAGAACATGGTGATAAGCATCATGTGCTTCTTTGTTCAAACATCTAGAGACTGAAAAAACCTTTGTTTGAAAAAAAAAAAATAAGAAAAAAAAATGAACTAAAGCTGATGGAAAGCATCTACAAAAGATCATTTAGTTTTCTGGAGAACTTGGGTCTATACTTTAAAAGGACCACCCTAAAGCCTGAATATGCTATGGGCTAAAACATGTCAAATATACGTGAGGTGAAAATAATACAATATTATTCTTGTTAAATTTTTAAACATCAAAGTTAAGGAGTTTTTTGTACATTTTCCAAAAAATATGAGGATATGGCCAGATTTTCTGAAATGATAGAGATGTGTGTCCTTGCAGTACTAAAAGATGGCCATAAAGATTGCAAATTATTTTGGGTCTGGATTATAAAAAGGAAAAGAAAATTATCACTTTTCAGCATCAAGAACAGAGTTGGGATCATTTTTGAAAATGATTGCTGTATTTAGACCATTTTAATAAATTAATCTGCATTTCAGTAAAAACTTGACTGTAGTAATAGCGGATCAATCTGGATTATGTCGGATTGCACTGCTAAGTTCAATTTGACTTCCACACAGTATCCATCTGTACAATTTCAATATTCAAGGCTAATGGATCTATTGGCCTTTGGTAAGATTTATTTTCAACAGGTTTGTGAATTCATAAATCTCGCAACAATTCTTCGCACTTGCAATGTAAATAATTCTGCCTTAATTAAGAATAAAAGGTCACCATCTGCCCATTAACTACCTGTACTTTGCGAAACAATCATTCAAGAATTGTAGTTGGGGGGACGAAGAAAATTGGTTTGGGGACTGCAAATGGCCCCTTGGCCGCACTTCAGACACCAGTGGTCTAAACCATTCTATGTCGTTCTGGTTAAATATTTTGGATTTTATTTCTATTAAAATACTAAGCGGTTTAGTTTTTAGGTTTTTTGAGAGTTCTTTTTTTTTTTCTCCAGGCTTTGCGTTTAGCTCAACTGCCTCCATGACCCTACAGAAGTTCAGAGATTGAGATCCTGTTTTAAAGCTTCCCGTCATTTCTGCTCCAGACCTTCCTGGTGGGATCATTGTTCATCAATAGTAGAGTCGTCTGGAGCATCTGGATTAAAACATTAACCTGGAGATGAAATCGAGTAGCAGGGTATTTACAAAAAATAAAAAATCTACACATCATTTTTAAAAATAATACCATACAAAGGAGAGGCTTTTTAAACCATCCCACAGTAATACATTACTAGAAGATTTGTATTATGTCGTATGGCCAAGTAAATAAACAATGGTCACACATGTGACACAGTGCAGCAATATTTGTTAGAGACCGCAATGCACCAGACTAAAATTAAAATTGAAATCCCTAGTTTCTTGCTGGGACAACCTGTGAGCTGTGGACAGTCTCTTAACAACCGGCAACCGATTCATCCTAGAGGTATGAGTCAAAGGGAATTAATTGAAAAAAATAAAAATCCCTTTCTACTTTTCTAAATATTATTCATTTAAACGGAAAAAAAATGTCTGGCCTAAGAAACCGTATCCTTAAATTAATTATACTTTGACAAAATGGGTAAAGTTTCAATGATATGAAAACTATTTTTATATCAATTAAGCTGTTGAGTTTTCTAAAGCTTCAAATGAAGTGAGAGGAGATAATAGGATAGAAGGCAGAACCAGCACTCAGTCCTTATCCAGACAGATAAGACGCAGCACCCACTTTATAACCATATCAAGTCAACAGCTGGGACATTCTCACACTAGCAAGGCAGGCTGGTGCCTCCTATTAATGGCATTAAGATCAGCCACCAGATTCCATTCCCCAATTCACCATCAGTGATATCAATAAAAAGGATAAGACCTGTTATTAAATATGTGCGAGTCAAATCACTGATTAATCTACTTGTTGTAAATTAGATGTATTGGGGTTTAACAGCTCTAAAGTCAAACATAAAGTGGTTTAAACTGTAAGAATTATATTGAGTCAGAGGGAGGAGCAGCAACAGCTGTTTTTCTGCCAGAGGAACAAATGTGTTTTTAAGATTTGGTAATGCCTCTGGTTTCACAACCCTGCTGCCCAAACAGAAGGGCATGAGTCAAACATCAGTGATTAAAGGTCACGCTGTGTGCCTTCCACATAGCTGCCACATTTCAGAGGCGACATGCTCATTAAACTGATCCTACTCTGAATTTGGTCAACTGTGATGATATGTAGAAAACAGCGCTGAGAAAGGCTAATCCTCCAGGATCTGCTCTGTAACTTAAAATAAAACATTTCTCCATGTGCTCTATGGATCTTACATCTATTTATGACAAAATGTTGCAAACACTAAATCTGATCTGAAAGAAAATGATCTAAACTCTATTACACCAACTGAAACTGATTACAAGGAATCTCTAGAGATGTAGGCTAAAAGAAAATGAAGCACAAGGGTGACTCCCAATAACAGTCATTCGTTGAAGGAACCGATCCGGGTGTCGGGAGCCTCCTGTTCCTCGGCTGCCTCAAACACATGAATAATGAACAACCACACTATCCAAGAACACAATGTCATTCAGCGCTACAGTCTAGATGTTTATATGGTTAACCTGTTAGCTCCGTCACTTCTGAGGCAAGAATTAGACCCTGCAGAAAAAGAGGTGTCTGAATTATTAAAATTTGTTTTTTTGTTAGTCTCCAAAGAAAATATACACTTAGGCTCTCAGACTACATACAAAGCAAATGAAGTTTAATCTTCTTTACAGGGGTGTGCTGGAACTGAGGAGTATTTAGTAAAGTTTAAATTAATTAATTAATATGCAAGATATCAGATATCAGCTGGTGACTAGCATCACCTGTTTATTAAAATGTAAATGTAAATCCGTTTATTAAACCATCACCTTGGGGGAGCAGTGGGCTGCCATTGTGCGGCGACCAGGGAGCAGTGTAGGTGGGGGTTAAGGGTTTTGCTCAGGAACCCAGAGTGGCAGTCTGAGGGGGTCGAACCGGGTACATGCAAACATCTCAGAGCACACGCTCACATTAGACAACTAGGTAAGACCGCTCACTGGAACAACTATTTACAGCAAACAAAATGAACTAGAAATAAACTTAAGAAGCACAGACATGCTATTTAAAACAAAAGAGATGTTACAGGTTTAATTAAAAGGAGAATTATTATTCCAAGTATTAACTTTTATTTTCCCCCAAAAAATTAAATCTTCTACAAAGTGTGATAAAAAAAGAAATCAAACTAGGATCAAGTGTGTGTAGTAGGGGGGTCCTGTTAGCAATGCAGGACTATCGCTGTCCAGTTGTACACGTGCTCCATGTTTTATTTTAGGTAACTTAAGGTTAAAAAAAAAAAAAAAAAGCCTTGCTTAGGTATGTCCTAAAAAGGGAAAGGGCCTTTCAGTCCCATCAGCCAAGGCAGGATAGTCTTTTCTTACATAGTTGGCTTCAAAATTTAGATTTAAAGGGGGACACCGTTTTTTTTTTACATTTGGCCCTTGATTTTACGTAATTACATCATGTTCTACCCACCCATATGAGTTTTGTGCCATTTGGAGCTGTTCTGAAGATATTCGGTTTTGTAATCCAAGTAACGTCTTCCTATGGGCAACGAGTTGAAGGCACAAACTAAACTGTTTATGTTTAAACTGTTTATAAATTGATAATTTATGGTACGCCAGCATTCATAACATGTAGGCGCATCACTGTCCCCAGACATCCGCGGTTATATTTTTTATATTTATATTTTTTTAAACAAAGCAGAGTGTGTATGACGTCATCCGTGCACCGCACTGGATTAGTGACAGGCTGCCCGGGCCACAGGCGGCTACACTCTACCCCTTCCATTCATTCGGGGAGCTAATCTGAATCGTTCAATTCCATTTGGGGAGTGAGATCATCTGTGGTAGTAGCACTAGACATCTTCCAGGCATGTAAATAAAACTAGCAGCAGTTCAGTAGACAGGATGAATGAATGGTAGCCGGCGAGCATGAATGATGTCATACACGCGCCGCTTTGTTTTAGAAAAATATAAATGTAAAAAAAACGGTGTTCCCCTTTAACTCCACATGTTTTTTCTTAATAGAAGTTATATTTAATAGTAATAATAATATTAATGATAATAGTGAAGATATTACATTTTATGTTAATGGGGGGAGCTGAAATTCACTTAAGAAGTTAAGGATGTAAATGTATCGGTTTTAGATTATTAAATCACTGTTTTACGAGTCTGCTCTTCTAATCTCATCAGAAAGCTGGAATTAAAATATCTTGAAATTGTTTCAGTTTTTTTTTTTTTTTAAGTAATTAAAATTCAACAAAATTCTGTATCTGGTGAAGATTCTCAGTCATTCAGGTCAACAATGCCTTAGAAAACATGCAAATTGAGCCAACACAAGGCTTTGTTTTTGGTCCACTCTATAAAGCCTGGAACTCAACTCTATTTCTGACATTTTGAATTAAAAAAAGCTTCCTGGTGAAGAATCAACTCTATACGTCAGGGCAAGGTGGGAACGTGAGCTGGGTGAGGGCATCCCAGAGGAAATGTGGAATGACATGTGGGAAGTTCACCTAACTACAACACAATCACAGCAGTGGCGAGATTTTGCTTGGAAGAACCAGATCAGATACTTCATAACACCCCAAATTAAAAGTAAACAAATGAAAACTCAAAAAACATGCTGGAGGCATTGTAACCACGTGGATTCTGACCATTCACACATTTTCTGGAAATGTGAAAAAATAGTCATTCTGGGATGCCATTCACTCAGCTATCTGTGAGATTTTGACGCATGTGATACCCCGATCTTGTCTTGTGTTGTACTTGGGATATTTGGACAATACTGTACATGTAAAAGACCAATATCTGCTAAAGATTCTCCTTGTGGCTGCAAAGAAAACAATATCTAAGAACTGGCTTAAAACTGAAACCCCAACATATGAACAATGGATCCGTATTGTAGAAGACATCCAAACAATGGAACGACTTGCGTATAAATTGAAAATGAAAGAAGAGGCTTTTGTAAAGGACTGGGAAAAATGGTTATTATATACAACAAAAAGAGCTTATTGCTAATTTTGATCTCTTTATTATTTTTTATTAATCTACCCCCTACAGGCTTTGTTGCTGTTCATGTTTTTCTTCATTTATATTTCTTCTATGTAAACATATTTTTTTATTGTTTGGTATAGTTTTGTTTGGACTTGTTTGTTATGTTCTGTTATCAAATTGCAAATGTGACAGAAGAATGAAAAGAACTAGTGGGAGAAAAAAAAAAAAGATGGGAGAAAAATGTCAATTTGCCCTCCCCCCACATATATAAAAAAAGGGGGGGACTAGAAAACTTGATATTTGTAAAGAGTGCAATTCATATGTTTATAACTAAATGAAAAAGATATAAAAAAAAAAAAAAAAAAAAAAAAAGCTTCCTGGTTGGGATAGCAAAACATCTTCAAACTTGGAAACACAGTCCAGTGGATTGTTTTTTAAATTCTGTATCAATGGTTCAGAAACCAACATAAACCAGACACTGGAAATCTTCCGCACTGTTGTTTTCACCCTCAGATAGTGAGTACATGTGTAAACTTCAAGTTCTACAGTTTATTGCATGGTTTTGATTGGTTAAGAGAAAAAATAGCATATCACTCAAAGGCTTGGACAGACTTTAGCTATAAATAGAAATGTGCCTGATGCTTAAGCATTTCCTGACAACAGCAGGTATACACCAGGTTGTATAATAAAAGGGCTGCACACTGAAAACAATGATAAAACTCATTACTTATATGTTATTAAATATCTTTTATAAATTATCCTTTGACATTAATCCCGGAAGCTGCAAATAAAAAAAAAAGGGGCAGCATATTTTGAGAAGAACAAAATATTATATATTTTCTTACCTCAGCCAAAGTTTGCTGTAGAACGATGACGAGTGCCTGAAACCTGCGGTCGCTGGATGCAAGGGGTTTTTCAAGCTGCTGGATCTTCTGCTGTCGGCCTTCATCCTGTACCACTTTCTGGGACCCAGTCCTCCTGGTTGTATTGGAATGCTGCTGTTGAGGTAGCCTGGCGCTGGTCTTGCACTTGTTCACTATAAAAAAAACATAACAATGACCATTAGCATCCTCCCCTCCATAACCCCTGCTGATTGCCACCCAACCAATCTGTCCGTCATGTTTGAAAAGAAAGGTTGGGTTACTGCACACCTTAAGAGTACTTCCTAATCATCAGCCTGATGAGTACAGCGCTGCTCCTCAAATCCAATCCAGTACAAACCAGTAGCCAAGGACAGCTTATTCTCTCAAGGTCATTCTGCAGCAGGTTTGATTTACATCTGCTTTATAAATACATCAGTGACATCTGATAGGCACCATTACTTTGACTAATGAAGAGAAGTTTGTCACCAGAGCACAGGGTTAAATTATCAGAAGACATACCTCCAACCAAGGAGCAGAATGAAGGGGGGGGGGGTGATACTGGAAGGGGTGACTGATTGGTGAAATGATTTTATTATACAATAAAAACAACAGTAAAAGCTGCTGGTTTCTAGAACAAATTTTAACACCTTGACCACCTTATATATATATATATATATATATATATATATATATATATATATATATAAATAAAATCTGGATCTTTGATTATTTTAACTGTTCTCAGTCAAAGCCAATCAGAAAACAGATTTATTTTAAAATGTTTGAATATCTTTGCTGAAAAACTGGACATTTTCTCAATGGGGCAGTTAATGAGTTAAATAACTAAGGTAAGGTAATTAATTCTGATGGTATGAAGTTTCAAAGGGTCTCTTCCTATAAGTATTTCGGAATATGAACTGAGAAAAAGCTTTCATTCATTTAATGTGCATACCTTCAATCTAGTAAAGCAGCTCAAAATTAAGATTTGTTTCATTTATTAAATTTAACAAATCTTATTTATATTAGCCTAATATAATTAAAACAGCTGTTCTAGCTTATGGATTGACCCAAAACTGTTCTTTTTTATTGCGACTTTAATCGTTGTTTAAATAAATAAAATTAAGCATCTTGTTAAGATGCTAAGTCTGTATGGTAAAGCTCACCCATGTTTTAGAAAGACTCAATCTTTTTTTTACTTGAGAAATGACCAAGGAAACTGTAAGAAGAGATTCCCCAAGTCTGAACTTTTGCAGACAGTTATGATGCAACATGAGGAAGTAGGTTCCTTAACGAGGAGTGCAGACTCTTTAAATCTAAACTGAGTCAGCTCTCATTCCTAACTTAATATTCTGACATGTACACTCGCACACAAATAAACTACTCGTTTATTGAAAATGCTTCCAGTGGAAACCCTTTGAAATCTGACTAAAACAAGCCAATAATTCTGTAAGCGTCATAAAAACAAAGTTTACAAACATTTAGACTTTGCTCCCACGGTATAATAATGTCTTACTTCCTTAAGTTGAGTTTTTTCATTAGCAGGTTGGATAGTTGTACTAAAAAGTTTGTCAAACAATGATTCAAGAAACTGATATCTGTAGGTCTTTAAATAACACTGCCCTCTAGTGGCTTTGCAGAGAGAGGAAAAAATACAGTAAATAATCTGATCTTTCTGTGTGATATGTCCTGTGGCTGATATTAAATATGTGATAGGATCCATTATTCTGTAATATGTTATAAATTCAATGTTCAGGTCATCTTATCTTTAAGAAAATGAAACCCAAACAGAAGTAAAGTACATCCTCTGCATATTCATGAAGCCATTCTACAGATCCAGGAGCACAGGTGGTCTAAATGAAACGCTGCTAAATTTGAATAATTTATGCAGTCACCAGTTAAACTATTGAAATGTGAGCCAGAGAAGTGGTCTGGTTCTGATCAGAGATGTGAAGGATCATCTACATTAGTTTCTTTCAACAGGTGTATTTCTATTAACATTTTGAAACTTTGAAAAGCATCATCGGCTCCATCCTTCTGCTTTCCATAACACACAAACCTGCATTTGATCAAACCAATCAGACCTGGTCTCTTTAACCAATGGAGGCACAAGGAGGCCAGTGGGCCGTCTTTGTGAATCCACCAAACAGACATAAATGTTGCCCTCCTTCACCTCAGAGACGCTATACAAAGTTAAACATCCAACTTTAAAAAAAACACCAAGCAAAAAGACAGACACTGTTCTGCTCAGAGACATCGCAGCGCAAAGCATGATGGGTGAGGAGACCCCTGACAATTAGATGTTTGTCATGGTGCTTGGTGTCATCTATTCTCTGAATAGAAAGAATCAAACAGAGGTTCTCAATCTGAAAAAGTGGATTCTCAATTAGAAGCCACATCATGCTGTTAAAAGCATATTCTCCTTTACTAGTACAGCAAAAGGTCCTCGTATGTAGACAAGATCATGTTTTTCTTAAACAATGTTCTAACATTAAGTTTTAATAGAAACTAATAATAATTTAAACTTGACTTTTGCATTATTAAGCTTTTTCAATACCATCAACAGTGTTTATAAAAACAGCATCTTAATGATTCACAGCAGCATTATGAACAGAGTATCACAGATGAGTGGGTGTCTCAGTGTGGAAGAGCAGACACTCTGACAGTTCCATAGACCTGAGCCTTAAAAAGGTGACAATCAACCAAAGCAGGTCTCCAATAATGTCAGATTTATGGTTGTTTACAGCTGCTAAAATCGCCACATCTAAATATACTTTAACAGAGTTGAAGTTTCGGTTGACTTAGACGGGTAAATGAAACCTGAGCCATTTGCCTTTTTAGCTACTTATATGTTTAACTAAAAATAGCTTGTATGAACAGCCAACAGCAGATCTGGATTTTAAAAAGGAACAAAAACAGGTTTGGCTCTTCTATTACAGAACAGAAAGGCAGAAAAACTCCAGAAATACAACCAAACAGCAGCAGGATTAAACATGGATGAAATGGACAGACCTGCTTTGAAAACCACAGGGCTTTTCCTGCATCCTGACAGCAGCTGAATGTTTCGCAGTAAACCTTTGGCCGTCAGACGCACATGGATGTTTGATAGGGAGAGCTTCGGGGACCATAGCATGGCTTGAAAGCAGAAAACTACTCAATGTTTGAAGCCAGTAATAAATCGGGATGGAAAAAATATAGAAATAGAAATCTGTGTCCTAATATAGACGCCTCATCCGTGATGCCCACACCTGCAGCTTTGGTACTGCATCCTTAGATGACGGACGTGGACTGGGAAAATATATGAATAAATAAACTAAAGAAGCCTTTAATAAAATAAAATAATTAAAAAATTATGGCACCTGCTTCAGCATGGCAAAACTCCCAAGTTAGAAAACAAAACAGATTCCCAGCTGAGAGTAAAGGAAAAGTCCATTCGATGTTGCTCAGATCTTAGATTTCATGTAAAGAAACAAAAAACAAAAACTATCCTTTAATCCTGTTGGGAAACTAAGCTTCAGTCTGCCAGAGCAGCATTTCTAAACATGATAACAGTACTGGTGCTGAAGTAGAGCGAGGATACACAAACAGTGCTTAATGTGGGCGGAGCAATCAAAAGCTGCAGCCAATGAGATTCTAATCTAGTTCTCTGGCTGAGGGAAAGTTCCTCTACTTTATTCAGACTCCCTCTCCTCTCAGGATGAGCAGAAAACTGAATAAAGTCTCTATGAAAATAAGTTTTCAATAAAAAGCTTTTTTGGACGTCTCTTATTGAACACAGAACGCATTCAGGGAGCCAAATGGATTCACACTGCAAAAACTGAAATGAAAGGAAGTTATTTTTCCTGAAATAAGTGTATATTCCCTTGATTTAGGCAGGTAAGACAATTTGCCAA